>NW_010141756.1:0-2467 GCF_000699245.1 Pterocles gutturalis
CATCCCCTGCGCAGGGGCCACATCCCTGCTACAGTGCCAAGCCCACGGGTGCTGTTTCCCAAACTGATGGGACCCTCCCCTGCCCGTCACCCTCGAAACACACAGCTGAGGTTCCCCAAACGCAGGTGTCCAGTTGAAATTGAAGCGTCAGCACCGTCCCTGCGTGGTCCTTCTGCATCCCCCTGTGCCTGGGGACCAATTCCTCGCTGGCTCTGCGCCGCGGCTGTCAGGATGGAAATCCCTGTGGGATCCCCGGGCACAGGACCCAGCACCCAGCACCGGACCCTTCGCTGCTCTCCTGCCTGCACAGGGGCCGCAGGGCGAGCACAGGCTTTGGAGCATCCCCATGACATATCTCTATGGTTGTGAGGGGCCACATCTCCCCAAAACCTGACCCACTCTCCAGGGCTGCGGTCAGGATTGCACCCACCGGTAACGAACTCATTTGAACTCACCCTCTGGACGGGAGCTCAGAGCGATGGGAAGTGCCATCTCCTGGCCTCGCATCCGCCACTGCAGCCCGTTACAACTCGTCACCATCCTGGGATTAATTAACAGCTCCTGGAGCATCTGTCCCCGCTCCAGCATTGCTCTCCGGAGCGGAAAATAGTTTTCGAGCCACCCTGGGGAAAGAGCGGGATCTCCGCTCCCCTCAGCTGGTGTCTGCAGCCTCGCCCTCACCCCCGTCGCTGCTCGAGGGACTGTCCCACAGCTGTCCCTTTGTGGGGTGGCATCTGTCACCACTGCGCCCCTTTCAAATAGGGGATGGGGACCAGCCCTGGTGACGCAAAAGGGGCCTTGCAGGATGCCCACCCACCCCGAACCTCCTGAGATCTGCCCCTCCTGCCCCAGGAGAGGGCTCCCCCCGCTTTCCACATCCCGCAGAACCCCCAGGATTTCAAACCAGGAGCACTTCTGCACACTCCCAACTTAGCAGGAGCGCGACCTCGGGAGGGACACCCTCCACCGCTAGAACCACCCCCAGCATCTCGCAGAACAGCCAAGATTTCAAACCAGGAGCGTTTGACAAAGCCCCCCTCCCTACATTTTGCAGAAGGGTGACCACCGAGGGTAGGGGTGGAGGTGTGGGGGTACAAGCCCAGCTGTCCCACCACCCTCCCGCACAGGGACGGGCCCGCGCTCTCCTGGACACAGGACCAGCAGGCAGGCGGTACAGGAGATAACTTTATTGAATCCAATGGTGTTAGACAGACGACCGAGAAGAGACATGCCGGTTGGTGCGGGCAGCGTGGGCAGCAGGAGCCGACTTGGTGCAGGGCTGGATTTGTTTCTGTCTTTCATAATATCCTCAAGCCTTTTCCTGGCTTCCTTTTATACTTCTTTTAAAATTTCTTTGAAGTAAAAACAACTAATCGTGGAAAGAGTCCAGATGGTGTTTGTTCCCTATGATTGTTCCCGCAGCTATGTACAACGTGGGGTTGGGTCTCAACATCAGGTATAAAATGGAGCGAGTTTACAAACTTGGAGGATGCAAGGAAAAAGCAAAGACAGACAGGCGAGAGCAGTAGAAACCTGGACCAAAATCTTAAAGAGAAATTTAAAAAGTGCTATAAAACCCCTCGGCAGGAATACCATGCAGTTAAGAAACACAAAACCCAGTCAATTACACAGATCATCTAAAACAGGAATTTGTCCATTTCGTCTTTTATTTAATTAAAAAAAGGTTGTCTGTTTTTAATAGAAAAAAGCTAAAATTGTAAGGTTCAGGCCACCGGGCAGCAGCAGCTCGAGGGGGCAGGAGGGCGAGACGCTGGGACCCCCCAGCTCCAGCCCCTCAAAAAAACCTCCTGGCACCCCCAGAGGCCACGAGCACCTTTGGGGGCAGCCAGCACCTTTGGAGGTGACAGGCACCCTTGGGAGGTGACAGGCGCCTTTGGGGGTGACAGGCATCCTTGGGGGGGCAACAGGCACCCTTGGGGGCAGCAGGAACCTTTGGAGGTGACAGGCACCCTTAGGAGGTGACAGGTATTCTTGGGAGGTGATGGGCTCCTTTGGGGGTCACAGGCACCTTTTGGGGTGACCAGCTCCTATTGGGGTGACAAGCACCCTTGGGGGGGTGGCAGACACCCGTGGGGGGTGATGGGCACCCTTGGGGGCAGCAGGCACCTTTGGAGGTGACAGGCACCCTTAGGAGGTGACAGGTAGCCTTTGGAGATGATGTGCTCCTTTGGGGGGGTCACAGGCACCCTTGGGCATGTCGGGTACCCTTGGGGGTGGCAGGCACCTTGGGGGGGTGACCAGCTCCTATGGGTGACAGGCACCCTTGGGGGTGACAGGCACCCTCAGGGGTGGCAGGGGGTGAGTCAGTGCAATCCTCAGACCCATCTCGCTGGGGACAGAGGGGCTCAGCCCCCAGACGCTGGCGGCCCTGGGGGACACTCAGCCCCAAGTCCCCCAGCCAGCTGCCACGCTCGGGGACAGGAGGTGCTCGGGGTAAGGCAGGAGG
>NW_010141757.1:0-13909 GCF_000699245.1 Pterocles gutturalis
CTCTGTCCCAGGTGCAGAATCGGGCATTTTCACTTGTTAAATTTCATCCCATTAATCACAGCCCAGTGCTCCAATCTATCCAGATCCCTCTGCAAGGCCTCCTGTCCCTCAAGAGAGCCAACAGCACCTCCTAGTTTGGTATCATCATTAAACTTGATAATGGTGCATTCAGCTCCTGCATCCAAATCAATGATAAATACATTGAACAGAGCTTAATACGTTGGACAGAGCTGGCCCTAGAATTGAGCTGTGAGGAACACCGCTGGTGACCCATCACCAGCCAGATGTAGCCCCATTCACTACAACCCTTTGAGCTCTGGCCTTCAGCTCGTTCCTCACCCAGTGCACCATGAACTCACTCATCTCACAGTCAGACAACTTGTCCAGAAGGGGGGGACAGTGAGAGACAGCATCAAAAGCCTTACTAAAATCCAGAACTACATCCACTGCCTTCCCTTCATCCACTGGGTGGGTGACCTTATCATAGAAGGATACCAAATCAGTTAAACAGGACTTTCCCCTTGTGAACCCATGTTGACTGTGCCTGATGATTGCATTATTCTTTAAATGCCCTTCAACAGCCAGTATAAACTTCTCCATATTTTTTCCAGGAACTGAGGTTAGACTATCAGGTCTATAGATCCTCAGGTCTTCCCTCACACCCTTTTTGTAAATTGGAATAAAGTTGGCTACCTTCCAGTCAGCAAGATATCCCCAGACTCCCAAGACTTTTGATAGATGATAGAGAGGAGTCCTGCTATAACATGCCCTAGCTCCTTCAGAATTCTGGGATGAATCCCATCGGTCCCCATAGACTTGTGAACATTCAGCTGACACAGCTGGGCCCTTACAATTTCAGTGTCCACAAATGGAAAGTCACTGTTCCCACACCTATGGTCCTCCAACTCGGGGGACTGGGCAACCCAAGGTCTATCAGCATTATTAAAGACTGCATTCAATGCCTCCACTCTTTCTTCATCCTTGTCAGATGACCAACAAGTATTGGTCCAATGTTTTCTTTAGACCTCCTCTTGCTATTAACGTACTTTAAAAAGCCCTTCTTATTGTCTGACACAACACTGGACAGTTTCAACTCTAATTGAGCTTTGGCCTTTTGTGTCTTCTCCCTGCATAAATGGACCACAGCTCTGTACTCTTCCTGCGAAGTATGATCTCACTTCCGGAGATCATACAGTTCCTTTTTCCTCTTGAGCTCCACAAGGACTTCCCTGTTAAGCCAAGCCAGTCTTCTGCCCTGCTTGCTTGACTTATGACACAGTGGAATTGCCTGCTCCCTTGCTTCTAAAAAGTGTTTATTAAAGACTGACCAGCACTCATGGACTCCTAAGTCCTCAAAAGCAGGTTCCCAGGGTACTCTGCTAAATGGCTCCCTGAATAGCTTAAAGTTTGCTGTCTTAAAGTCCAGGGTAGCAACTCTGCTGACCTTTTTTCTCATTACCCTCAACCATTTCATGATCACTGTGGCCAAGGCAGCCTTCCACCATCAGATGCCCCATAAGACCTTCTCTGTTCAAGTCTACGGCAAGTCTAGGAGAGCATCTTTCCTCGTTGGCTCACTGAGTACCTGTGACAAGAACTTATATCCTACAAATGTTAAGAATTTCAAAGACCTGCTTGTCAACACGAGTTGCATTAAAGTAGCCTGAAAAACCAGGGACCTTAATTGCGGAGAGTAGATCTGACCTTTCATGGTGTGTGCACACTACTTACACACATGTTTATTTGGTTTGAATCTAGATTACATGGCATTCATGAATTTACAAAGAGCTCTCAGATAACAGCAATCACACTTCACAGGAGCCATGCAGTTAAACTTCACATTCCTTCAATGTTGGCCCAGAAAGCACATTGAGAACCTGTACATCCTGGGAATACCTCTCCCTTCTTTTTCAACCAGGTGACAAGAACACTTTCCATAACAGCTGTTTCACTGACAAGTATTGCCAATGTTAGGGCCAGAAAGTAAAAATAAAAATAATTTAAAAAAAAAACAAAGAAAAAAAAAAGAGCAGACCTCTTTCACTGGATCCTGGACAAGTAGAGCCAGATGCAAACTGGAACCAGGGAGCAAACTACCATTCTTTGGGTTGGACTAATTTTTAGCTGGATTCCCCCCAGACAAACGGAAGGGGTAGAAAAACATGTCTGAGAAAATGGAGGAAGCACAGGACCACTAGAAGCCAGATTCACATCAGTTTAGATCACATTCAAATAGCGCTGCACTTGCAGAACTACTTTGTGCACATCTCTGGTGGTACAGTCTACTGCCACTGGCAGTTTTACTATTTTTTTCCTATAATGGAAGCAATGCTCATTTTAAACCAGTGCAGGTAATATGCAGAAACAAGGAAAACTTCTTTTGAAATATTTTTTGAGATTAATTAATCACTTCAACAGTGTGTTGCATTTCAGCAACAAAAATGTCAAACAATGTCAAACTATGTTTGACCTGCTCCTTGTCTCAAGAAACATAAAAAGTGGTGACCAGAGGCACAGCATGTGGAAGGAATGCAGTTCCTCTGCTGCTTAAGACAAAATAATCCACTTAAATGTTACAATTCCTCACAAGCTTGGAAAGAGGGAGGGCAAGATCACAGCAAACTAGGCTCAGAAAGGCAACTGCCTTTGAAAGGCACTGAGGTTCAGTAGTTGTTAACACATAAGTATGACCTCCCTACTCTACTGAAAATCTATTCACTTGCCTAGCTGACAGGACAGTTATTTCCTCTTTCATGATTCTCTAGTAATATTTTAGCTATAAGGCCTTTTAAGAAGAGAAAACATTTCATCCTTGTAGCTTCAAGATTTGTGTTTTTTTAATATCAAGTGACAGATTTCATCTGGTATGTAAGTTTATATTCCTATTTGGATAAACCTGACATTCAAGATTTCATATTTTACATTGGACAAAGTGACCAAAATAGGATTACAATGCATCTTAATGCAATTTCCTGCGGTCTGTGAGGAAAAAAAAAATTGACTTTGAAATTCTTTAATAACAACTGAAAGTATACTAGTAACAACTATTATCAGTTATCACAGCACAGAATATCAAATAAACCCAAAAATAAATCCCCTTTGTCATTCTCTTGTGCAGTCTAATAAACAAATGTGTTGATACGCTACGTCCCAGTCATAAGAAATCACTGTTGTCCACAAGAAAACAGGAAAAGATTCTCTGCAACACTGAATGAATCAAGAGGGGCTGAAAAATTGTAATTCTGAGTAACTTTCATGATCTAATAGTGGTCTCTTAACGAATGCGTTTTATGAGCATGGATCTTCCAATATCACAAACATACTAGTAAAATATTATGCAAATAATTATTTGGTGCTTCTTTCTTTTTTTTTTTCTTTTTTTTTTCTTTTTTTTTTTTTTTTTTTAAATCAGTGTCAAAAGCAAAGCCCTCCTGAACCTTTTTCTGGCCTAATTACTTGGAAAAAGAGAGTCATGAAAAATTCATTAAAGGGATACAAAATACTAATGTGCCAAGGACCAAATGTGGGCTAGATGCCCAAAACAAGTGACACACAAAAAATCAGCTCACAAAATTAAATCTCACGGGACTACCTTCTGTATTATAAACTACAGTGTCTATAATCTTGATTTTATAGCTCAGCATTTCTGTATCCAGTAATTCCCAAGAAAATCAGGACAAATAGGAGCAGTTCAAGATTTGACATGAGAACAGCTCTGCTTGTGGAGAAGGGCCACCCAAAACGCTCAGGCAGCAACCCCCAGCTCTGCCACATGGACATGCAGGTTGCAACCCCAACGTGCCGGGGAGTCAGCCCCTCCACAACCTGCAGCCAAGAGCAGCGCTCTGGCAGATGTGAGCTGCGGCTGGATGCAGCTAGGGGTGACATCGTCTTGGGCTAACAGGGAAACACAGACCAGAAACAGTCGTCTGTCAGCTCCCACCATCAGAAACAACCACACTCCTAACCCATTTCAAAAGCTGATCAAGATCCAGCCTAAAATAATTTTTTCCCATTATACTTCTATGAGAATCATATTATCCACATAATTACTAAATTACTTATAATTTACTTGCACCGTGACTTATTAAAATACAAGAACCAATGCTCGCCTTTAGCTGAAGTATGAATATAGGGCAGACTTGCAGTCTTAACTTTGCCAGTCTGCTGAACGAGGCTCTTCCAGTCTGAAGATAAGGGTCTAATCACTTTTCTCTGTGCCTGGTCCAGCTTCGGTTCATCTTTCCTGACTGCTGGTGATCAGGTTTGTATGCAGCACTCTAGACATAAAGCAGCCTTAACTGCACTTCCCCTAATGTGAAACACATTTCTCAGGGCTGCATCATACACACATGATCATCTTTTAACCAGCAAATACACTCACAGGTGGCTTTCCTCCTCTGTTTCAAAATAAAAATTACTTACCACTCTACAGCATACATTTTTGTTGGGAATCAAATGCTACTTACACTACCAAATTTCATCCCCACTGTTTCTCACCATTTTCCACCATGGCACTGGGAATACTTCCTACCTTGGTATAGTGAGTAAACTATCATTAGCAGCTCACGTACTGCAGAAATTTAGAAGTCCTGTGCCTCTCAGTATCCACAAAATGTTTGCCTATTTGCAAATACTGACCCACTTCATCACTCATTACGCCTGTTCTGCTTTTGTAGGGGTTCGTAACAACTTGTGAGGCTTAGGTCACTAAACCATGCAATGAAATGGTTAAGTTGTAGGAGGACATTTTCCAATTCATCAGCTACAGCCAGGCTGAAAGGGCCATTCAAAATATAAATAAGAAACTTATTTTACCAAAGACATGCCAAACCCCAAAATCAATGACTTGTATAGCTTCATGCAGACTTTTAAGACCCTGTCCTTGAGGTACACCACACAGCGTGGAACGCTAACTGGGTTCACAGCACCTTCATACTTGTGCTCCTCTACCAACACATCCACTTTGCACTTGCGGTTCATCATCTCTGCCACTAAAGAAGAAGTGAGGCCACATGTGCATTATGAAATTTCCTCTGAAATCAGGTCTCCTTTTTCTTTCAGGATCCAGCTAGAAGCTGCCCAGCCTTTACAGCTGTACAGCCCTACAGCACAGAGGACAAATTCAGTCTTAGGCAGTACAAATGCAAGTTCAGCGTAACCAGAGTCGCTCTTGTTGATTCCAGGAGTATTTAATGATTCTGCAGCCCCTCATCTGGCCATCTCACTGAAGTCAACAGAAGCTTTGCCCTTGCAAAGGGCAGAAAAATGGAAGCAATTGGCCGTTAAGGAATTTACCACCTATTTAAAAGCTCTGTAGTATTTTGCTTTCTGCTTCTTGTGCATCTCATCACGGAGGGGTATGTTTGGTTGTAGGTAATGCTTCTCACATTTCCTCTATACTAAGAGTACAGAATGGGGAAGGAGAAAAACCCACAGAGCAGCCATATAGCAATACTTGGAAGAGAAAAGCAAATTCAAGGGAACACAACATAAACCACATCTGAGCTGTGGTAGTTACAGTCTTTTAACCATGTCTTATGCAATGCGGGTTTAGAAAGCAAAACAGAGGCCAAATAAATACACAGAGTAAGCAGAACCAGACCCATGCTCAGCAAGTGTTACCCACCTTCTCAGGTCAAGGGCTGAATTCCGCTAAGATTTTTCCACATGGTGCCTTCTCAAGCACTTGCAAGTGCACAGCAACACAAGATTTGCTTCCTGACAGCTCCGATCATTTGACTAGGTTTCATTCCCATTCCCAAGAAGCTGCTATCTGGCTATGTACATAATGGCATCTGAGCGGCCAGGACCAAACCACTTGACTCCTCTTAACGTCTTTATCTGGGTGCCATTAACGGTAAGGACAGCCACAGCTTCTGGCTCTCTCCTAGCCACTCACGTGTGCAAGCAGTGACACAGTTCTGCAACTTCCTTCCTCTTCCTATTACCCACACTCGCCTCTCTAGACTATGACCTCAAAGCACCTCAGTCTCCTCGCTCAGCAGTTCTCTCCCAGCTCCTCTGAAGGTGATTTTGGGTGTCTTGTTTCTCCTTTTCTCAGCCCTTCCTGACACTCTACCCCCAGAAACTCCTTCAATCCTGTCCCCAAACCCACCTGAAGCACATTCTTCGTCACGCTTTGGCCTCCATTCCTACAACTTGAACCACTGAGGTTTTTGGGATGAAGAGCATGGCAGACTAGTGCCAGAAGCACGTTACTACCAGCCTGTTTAGTAGAGTTGCCTCAACTGCTTCTGTGGGACAGGTAAGCACCCACGGGGGAAGAGCCAGCGGTTGCCACCGCTGTGTCTGCATTGCACAAGCTCATTGAAGCGGTCCGTGCACCATGAACAGTACCTGTTCCACAGCCTGGGATCCTCTACTTGCCCAAGTCTGGGTTTTCACAGGCCCTGTTCCTGTCACCTTCGAGGCAGCAGCTGCCAACAAACACCAAACTGGGGTGTGGAGAGAAGCAAAGGCAAAAAAACAGAAGTGTCGAACAGATTATCCTGATACACAAGCTTCTTGCACAAGAAGTGGCACAGGGAGGGATACAAAATTCCTGACGTTCTCAGCTGGTGAAGAGCTAATGGAAAAATGTTATGTATGAATGTCACTATCAGATACCACTTAGCATTTTATAACCTTGAGCAGTTTTCCCTACACTGAGATTCCAGTTCTCAGGATTTGCAAGCTGAATAAATCAGGAAAGAGCTGTCTGTCTCTGACCTATAAGTACTTTTTACTAGTTAAATCAAAGAAGATATATATAAAAGAATTAACCTTTTTTCTCAAATACGTAAGAATTCTTAAAGTGAAGAGGGTAATTTTAGGATTTTTTTTTTAGGATATATTTAAGATAATCTTTTGAAGATATTTTAAATAAGCAGGAAAAAACCCTTTGCAACATCACAGAAACGAGCTCTGCTTAGCCTTTCTGAAGTGTACAGTCACTAAACAAAAGAAGCAAAAGACACTATACCTAAATCACAGCTCACTGTCAAGCTACATGTTCTACAAGTTTGCAGAAGTTTAAGAAAAAGCACATCCAAATGCGTCTGTTAATGATTTACCACGCTTTATGCTCACTCTAAAAATAGTAAAAACAACATATTCACTTACTAACTCTAATGTCACTCATGCTCTCACAAGCACACATACTACCAAATCACCTGTTGCCCTTTGCAGCATGCAAGCAGTAGCTCACCACGGTGAGGTCCTTACACCATGTACGAGTAACCACCCCCACACCATCTGTGGTAGCTGTGGGCTACCATCAGCACCACCTATATAAAACTGTAGAGCAAAATTCAGACCATGTTTTGACTGCAAAGTAATTCAAGTCATTGATACTTCACGTTAACTCCTCTCAGAATCATTGGGTTTCAGAGGAAGCATCCATAAGCTCGGTGACTAGGCTGCTCAACTTTGGGGAAACGTTCCAGTCAAGACTGCGGCAAGGACAAGTCCTCCTTTCAAGAAGCATTTTCATTCCTTATCTTGTGACACTGTCTTTGAATCACCAGAAAAACTACTGTCACTCAGAAAAGAGGGGGCTATAAAGCACTGTAGATATCTCTCATCAGTCAGCCTTTTCCTGGAAATGGAGCAGTTAATAAAAAAAGCCCCACAACTCAGAGTAATTCCTATTAAGGTTTAAATTGGGCTCAAGTAATTGAGGCTCCTTCTGTTAAACAAAATTAAAAATCCCAGAGTTCAACACCGTAAATTTAAAAAGGACAGAGATAAATTTTCCTGCCCTAGAAACATGGCCCTCAGGCTCCCTAGTTATTTGCTATAATGTTCCTCAGCTAGCAAAATGGAAAGCTGCCAGCCACCAAGGTATTCAGACAAAGCATTGTAATTAGAAGCAACTTAGGGCATAATGAACAAAAATATATGCTAATAAAAACATCATTAACTAACTCGTGAAGAGACCCTTCTTAGGGGAGAGAATCTTCCCTAACAATAACATAATTGTTAATTTAAGTCCTGAAGTCCACAGCAACAATTTAAAGCTGATGGGGTAAAAAGTGAGATAGGGAAAAAAGTGACATTTGGAAAATACCGGGGTGGAGGGAAAGTGACTCTGAAAAACAGAATAAAGAGAGCTTGTGTGATATCACACCAACACAACACAACTGGCTTTGCAGAGACCAGTACTTAGACACAGAAAAGCTGAGGGATTTTTTGTTAAGTGTGCTGACAATTTAAGGCTCTCCCTATCCAAAAGGGGAAAAAAAAAAAAATAACACCAAGATAAAAGGATTAACAAGCTCTCTCCTTTTGTAATCAACTACAATGTGCATTTTCCACAGCTGGAGGTTCTGGAGAGCCATGTACCCCTCTCCAGGGTCTCCTCCAGGTAGCATGCTGAGCATTCGGTCCCACCAAGGCTATGACAGAAGTGCTTTTGAGCTCCATTTTCTGCTGCATTACTGTTATTCCGTAAAAGTAACATTTGCTTGTTATTTCCCATAAAATGGCTATTCTGGTTCCTTCTCTACTCTGCCTATAATTCTGAGTTTCCTGACACAAAAGAAATAAAATATTACACCCAATAACCGTATTAATCTGTTCTCCATGACCAACCTCTGACTGGTTGGCCTGTGTATTAAGAATCTCCACCAAACTCAGGTATTCCCACAAGCTTTTAAACCTGCTAATGAGCAGCATTTCTGCGGGCTTGCAACATTACAACTGTCTATCTGATAGTTGATTTAATGCCTCAAGGGGGTGCTGAGTGCTTCCAGCTGGTTTCTCTGAGCACCCAAGGCAGGCCTCCTTTCGAGAAGCAGCCGCACGCATTTCCAGTTTCTCCCAGATGACTGAAGGCAGCCAGGAGGCATGTTGGTTCTCACAGAGCATCACTTCAATCAGGGCTTTGTGACTAAGATGTTTAAGAGTGGCTTTTCTATACTCTCCAAGATGGCAGTTTCCCCACTCTGGTGCCCAGAGGAAAAAACTCACGAAAAAGGAGAAACTCAAGAATGAGGAGCACAGCAGTGCGGCTGCTACTGTTACTGCCTGCCCACTCCACCATGGTTAAGGTTTGAGCTTAACTTTCAAGGCATACGTAAAGCTTCAGTTAAATCTCACCCCGGCTCTTCTTCTGCAAAGTGAAAAGGAGCAGCAGCAGCACAGGGCAGGCTCCACATCAGCACACTGACACAGCAACAGCTGGCACAGCTGGGGAAGCACAGAGTGCCCCGACGCCAGAACAAGCACATCTGTCCTATGCTTGGCCTTGCGTTTAGAAGAACGAAACCAAACGAAGGCAATGTTGAAAGAGGAGGAAGTCCTAAACACTGTATCAGCAGTATAGACAATAGGGGCATTGACCAAACTTCCAGACTTTGTCAGTGGAACATAAAGCCTCAACAAAAATTGCAAAGAACACGGGAAGGACAGCAGCTCTCAAAGCAGAAACACCAACTGGAAGACATTTATTAGCACACTACGAAAAATAGCAATAGAGCAAGAGGTTGGGGTAGGCTGAAAGCTTTGGGTCATCACTGTCATTCATAGGATAGCAAGAAATAAATTAACAGGGGGGGACTTGTTCTCAAATGGGAGATCAGAAGGAGCAACGCAAAACAAAGTAACCAAAAACCCAGATATAAATTACAGTGAATAAGCTATTGAGAAGCATTCATGTGTTTAGCTGTAAAATGGATGTTCTAGGACAGAGAATGACCTGGAACAGCATGGACCTCACCTTGGGAAAATTGTCTGCCTTGGTAGCTAGCACTCAACACCCATTAACTTTGTTTATTGTATCACCCCAGTTTCCTAGAGTCCTAGTGAAGGATTGGGAATATATTGCGCCAACACAGAAGAAAAAGATGGTCCCTGGCCTAAAGAGGTTATAATTCACAATTACACATGAGAAACTGTAACATAACTTACCCATAAAAGATTCTGAACAATTTAACAAGTTTTGTGGTTGTCACTGCTCATCGTTGTTGGACACAAAAAAAAAAAGGAAAGCAGATGTTTGAAAAATTATGAGCTTAAAAAAAAAACTGAGAGGAAACATAAGGGACTAGATGGGAAGGATGGATTTTGTGTCCAAGAGGCAGAGCTCAGTCACAGATTTCCTGCCTCAAACAAGGTATCACTTAGGTCAGTAAATAAGACTCTATTAATATTCATCTACTTTAAAAAAAAAGCTTTAAGAGTCTTAAGAATATGTGAGAAAATAGGCTAGTACTTGACTAATGTCAAGAACTGAGTTTTGTGTGCTAAAGAGCTAAAATTAAAAACAAAAAGAAGAGTGAGCAGGGCAGCACAGGGAAGAGAGAGAAAGCCAGGAAACACAAACCATAGGAAAGAAAACTGAACCTTTGCTACCTCTTGCAATGATTTATCAGTTACCAGCTCCAGACCATGCAGAAATGGAACAAACAAGATTCAAGGGAAGGAATAATGCTGTACTTCACATATGTTTTTCAAGATCCATTTTCCCATCATAAATAACATTCTGAATTGCTAAGAGTCAACAGATTTCATCAGGGCCACTTTTACATCACGCCGCGCATTGTATATAAAAGCACAAGCATTTCCTGCTCTTAACAGTTTTTCCTGGGTTCTTCCATTTCTTTCAAACTTCTCCACATAAATGTGGGCATATATTAAGACAGCTTTGCAGTTCTACAGCCTATTACTGCATACTAATGCCATCGAGGCTATTAAAAGAAACATATGACCAAACAAGCTTACACACAGTCAATATGAACTCATACCCACAAACCCCATTATGGCTTTTTTGAAAAGCCAAAGGAAAAGCTACTTAATTTGAACAACTTACTTCACACACTTGAAAAATCAAGACGAAAACCTTAAGTGGTTCAGGTTGCCAGAGCTAATTTCCAAAATACTAACAGCAGATACAACCTGTGCCCATATTCAATGTCCCAACTCATGACAACCCTGAGTCACCACCTAAGCGCAGACCACCCACCAGCCCATGTGCTGCAAGTCAAGTGCTTTCCAGTGTCAATGAAAGCTGCCACACATAAACCTGACGAAACCAGAGGGGAGCTGGAGACTGCTTGGGCACTTCCTGAGATGTCTGTAAGAAAGTGGCTGACAATTCACACCAGGCTTTTTTATTTTTGATAAGTGGCATGGTCAGCCTGTCCCACCTGTGAAATGGGAACCTATACACTTGATCACTGCTGACCATCTGCTTCGCAGAGCCTTGCAAAGATTCAGTTTATACTTACACAGTATTTTGAAGGTGAAAGGTTTAGAAAAAGTACACCAACAGATTAAAAGAGATTGGGATAACAAAGACATATTGCAAAGTAATACTCACCCGTTCCTGACCAGCTGTGTCCCAGATCAGAAATTTATGAAGCTCATTCCCACAAGGCACAGTTTTAGTCATGAAGGATGCTCTGAAAAGAAGGAAGAAGAAGAAATTCATAACATGACCAAGACTCTGAATATGCAACCCTTACACCTTAGCCAGTTCTGCTGTGCTAAGAGTGTGTATGGAGAAACTCCAAAACCTTGATAAAATGTCTATGGGAGTGAAAGTCTCCCTTTTCTCAGATAAAAGATCTGATACATACAGATGCATTTTAAAAGAAGGGAAAAGCCTCTGAGGTTCAGAGGGCATTTGCATATGTGCCCAGGAACACAAATGCTTCTGCTGCTAGCTAGCTTCATCTTCTCAGTGGTACGGACCTGAGAAAAAGGCATCAGCTGGCATCATACCAGGCAATGAGTGTGCAACTTTTCAATTAAACCCAGGAAACTGGATCACCATAAGACAGGAAAGTCACCTGCTGGAATGCATGTGGTGAACAAATGGAAAAAAGTTCTTCACCCTCCCAACTCAGATGAAGAAGTCTTTCTGGCATCTTGTATTTTTTTTTGTATGAAATACGGTCCATGTTTTCACAGCATGATTTTTCTTTTAGGAAAGAGGGTTGCAAATTTATAGACTTTTCCTAAATTACAGCCTTTCAGTTGAAAACTGACTAGGAGACACTGACAAACTCTGGTAGATTCCACCTCCCCCCGCCTCTGACCTGCCCCATCCTATCTGGACACTGCTGAACAATTTCTGTTTTGGTAACTTTCTTCCTGGATCATAAAGACACATTTGATACCGTGCACCGTCATACACAAAAGCTTCAAATGGCATCAATGACATATGATTGATCAAAACATTTCCTGAGAATGATATACCAGAGTTCTCCTCTACAGCCATTTGCTAACTGCTCAAATTTAACAACGCCACATTGCTTAAAAAAATATTAAGTAAGGTAAAAAAAAAAAAAATGCAGCATTGTCTTTCATTGTTTTCAGGGTGCGTGCTTTCAGTTGTCACTCTCCTTCTCAAAGCATTAAGCAACACTTTAGAGCTTCAAAAACAGGAACTTCATAGAGCTGCAGCAGCTACTGTAGATTGCAAGGATTGTATATTTAAAACATTTGATTAATTTGGAAGAAGATAAAAACCTTATCTATATAGACAAGTAATATCACCTGCATGCAAGCTAGCCTTCACATTTAATTCGTCAAATAGAAAATATTTTCCCTCTGTTATCATAATTATTAAAATTAAAATGATTTTTTTTTCCATTTGAGCAGAAGACATTTATTGAGCAACAACAACTACTTGGGGAAAAAGGCTGCTGATGATTTAGAAGTAAAGAACCACTCAAGTTTCCATCAATTCCCTCACTGCAAACAAGTGTCCTTCAGTCAGTAATGTTATTCATTACATGCTTCCTTTCTATCTGTTCATTTTTCTCTATTCACTACATTCAGGAGTCCAAAATTGTCCCAGAACTTCAACATGCAACTTCCAGCTGAGACTCCTTCATGCATCAAAAGGCAAAGCTTTGGAAGATATCATCTAACTCTCTGAACAACACACAGCAATCAATACCAGTCCTTCACAGACAATTTAAAACAGCTCTAACACACAAGCCAGATCAGCCGTTCCCACCCAAATCACTCCTTAGTGAACATTACATATTAGCTTCCTTTCCCATAAGAGATCAAGAATTTTCAAAATTTTCCAGGTAATGGTGAACGTGGCAGAATTGTCTCTAAGATATTAAAAGAAAAAATAGTGGAATTAAAATCAACCGCAGGACTAATAGGCTACTGATGGTCTGACACATGGAAGCTTGGCAGTTTTTAAAGAAGAACAGTTATGAATTAATTATACTTAGTTTAAATTGCATTGTCCCTATTTTGAGAAAGGCAGAATAATCTGACATGTCCTAAACCTAGACAAAAGCATGTCCACAGCTGGGAACAGACACTGTCCATGTTCCAGCCCAGCCTGGCAGGACACATAACGTAGGTGCGTTAAGGGCTCCCCGTGGTTCTCCTGCCATTACTCAGCTGTGGGGTGCCATGGTCATTGTGCAGATCATAGCCTCTTGGGTTGTGGGGGTTTGGTTCTTTAAGCTCCAAGGATATTTGATCCCTCATTGACCAGTGGGAATGGAAGTGATTTTAATCCTAAGGACCTATGACCAAAACACAGTCTACAGTGGGAAGCTCTTGACAAGACAAAAAGAAAAGTACACCAGCTGAGTAAGATATCTAAGAATCTGTTGGTGTAAGATGGGTAAAGAAAAATAAAACAGAACATCTGGAAGTCATGACCATGCACAACACAAGTCAATACAGCGTGGCTCTGGACAGCACCAGAAACGAGGCTGTTTCAAGAGACACCATTCACAGGAGCCTCTCTGTTACAGAGTACGCTGCAATATAGTACATTTAGGGACACTCAGTAGTCCCAGAACAGGGAGAGCAGAGCAGACCTGGCTTGGGGCAGTCCCAGGCTCTCTAAACAGATATCATGACCTGAAAGCCATTAAAGAAGAGTAAGGAGATGAGCAAGATTGATAAACTGGAGGGGGAAAAAAAA
>NW_010141758.1:0-2010 GCF_000699245.1 Pterocles gutturalis
CTTCCCTATGGGACGGGTCCGAGTGGCATATCGGGCCCTCGGTTGCCTTCAAAAGGGAGTCCCCTATGACGACACCTCTTTTTTTTTTTTGATTGATGATGTGGTGACACGGGGGGCCGTCTGATTTGTCCCAGGGGACCCCTGTCCCAGGTGACCCCTCTAAGATGGATGGTCCTTCATCCACCTCCACATCCCCCTGTCCCTCCAGCTCCAGAGCCTCATACTTACTGTGTAACGGCACCCGGGAGGGTGGGACAGGCTGAGTGGGGGTCCGCCTGCAGCTCCGCACAGGGACTTGTCTCCATCCCTCGCAGTCTCTCAGGTCCCCTCCTTCTGTCTGACTGTGAGAGGGTGGACTGCAGGGCATCTCCCCGGTGCCTTTCTTGTAGGCATGGCAGAGTGTGACTCCACCAATCCATCTCCCTCTCACAGTCCCTGCTGCTCCTCAGCCTTTCCACCTCCTACTTTAACTGCACCACCAGGCTGAGCAGATCATCCACCTGGATCTGAATGATGACATAGCAAAATGGCAGTCTGAGAAGATTTACAGATATGTCCTTCTGCTCAAGAAGTTTTGCAGTGTCACGGATAACAAACGAATGACGGGGATCTTGGTGGAGTATGCCCACTCAGCAATAGCAATCTGTAAATCAGAAAAATCATTTAACAAAAACTTTCACAACATACCAAACAGTTTAGATCCTTAGGGAGAGAATTGCTAGGGGAAGAACCACGTGCGTTCGTGCCTTCTAGATACTGCATTTATAACAAGGGGTGGGAATATTGCACTGTCGGTGGCTTTTCATCTGTTCTTCTAAAATGGCTGATGCAGTGGCCTCTTTCCATAATTACCATGGCACATCATTACTTTTTTTTTTCTTTGCTTCTCTTTGTTTATGTTATTAGAGGGAAGAATACTGCTGCCTGTACTCTCTGGCACCCACCTGCATTCTCTTCTGGATGAGCTGCTCACTGGACGTTATACAATACCGTGCTGTAGAAAGGGTTCATTCATGCCACATTGTACTCACTGATTGTGACACTAAAAGTGGAATCACATTCTGCCTGCACATGCCAAAACTTTATTGGCCTGCATCAGAAGAGCCCTGAATGCTCTGCATAAAGCAGAAGCCA
The DNA here is from genome assembly GCF_000699245.1 of Pterocles gutturalis. Lineage (NCBI taxonomy): Eukaryota > Metazoa > Chordata > Aves > Pterocliformes > Pteroclidae > Pterocles > Pterocles gutturalis. Next base: position 1,135 of record NW_010141758.1, read on the forward strand.
AACCTCCCTGTTATGCAGATAATCCACCATTTAGTAGATGCCATGCCACTCAGGCTCTTCCCAAACAATCCAAGCAGCCATTGCATGTGTGGATTGTTTCCTGGGCATTTTAATAAGCCCTTTGCCACACGACTGCCTCTGGCCAAACTGCCACACGGGCATCTCAGCTGAGGACATGAAGGAACCACTGCTCTGGCAAGACTGAGTGGATGGAGGACCAGCACCTTCCTGTAAGCTAAATTCAAGGCTCCATCAACAGCCCTGTTTCCCCACAGCTATGAGGACACCCACAACAGGGTTGTCCTGTAGTGGCAGGGGACCGGAATTTTTCTCTGGGAGAGAAAAGACAGTCAGACTGACACGGGGTCAGTGATGGCTTCAGACTCTGGAGAGGGTGTGTTATATCAACTGCACTGGGCCAGAGCAGCAAGGCAGCTCTACGACTCCTCTCTGTCCCGTTTGCCCTTCCTTCCATCTCTGCCCCCTTATGAAAAGCAGGTCAATGCTGTTCTGCCCCAGAGCTGACTGAGCCGTGCTGACCATGGCCAGCTGTGACAGTGAGGTCCCAGGCTTTCCCACTTCTCCCTTTTCTGTGGGTCTGCAGTGACAGCAGAAGAGGGCACAGGAGTCCAGCCAGCACATCCCTGCAAAGGCTCGTTCTTCTTTCCTTCACACTGCCGTGGGGACAGCTTTCACATACCACATCCCCACCCACTGTCTCCTTTTCCCAAAAGCTCTGGGAACTGCTTGGTAATGCTGCAGTGGAGGGAGAGCAGGACATATCTAAGCATGAAGCACATTGCTGTGTGAAATGGCAAAATTCATGAAACTCACAGAATCACAGAACCAGAGAATGTTAGAGATTGGAAGGGACCT
>NW_010141759.1:0-236 GCF_000699245.1 Pterocles gutturalis
CGGAGTGCCCCCCCCGCCAAGTACCGCGTCCTGCACCGGCAGTGGGACGGCCTGGCCGGGGGATGCAGGCACGGCGGGGGGACACGGCGCTCCCACCCCAGCAGGCTGGCAGGGAAAGGCTGAGCTGGGACTGGGGGAATCTGAGCCCAGATCCTCCCCGCAGCCGGAAAATATGAATAATTCGGCAAATATCTGCGGTGCAGGCGCAGGGGAGCCCAGCCAAGGCAGCAGCAGGC
>NW_010141760.1:0-281 GCF_000699245.1 Pterocles gutturalis
AACACGCCTCAACATGCCTAGAACATGCCTCAAGGTGCCTGAACACGCCTCAACATGCCTCAGCACGCCTAGAGCACGCCTAGAGCACGCCTCAACACACCTCAACACACCTCAACACGCCTAGAACACGCCTCAACACGCATCAACATGCATCAACACGTGTGTGCACACATGTGCGCACCTGCAGGCACCTGCCCACGCCCACACATGCCTCTACATGCCCGCACAGGTATGTACACCCCTGCCCACGCCCACACACGTATGTACACCCCCGCCCACGC
>NW_010141760.1:451-810 GCF_000699245.1 Pterocles gutturalis
GCCGACGCCCACACACCCCTCTACACGCCCACACACGTATGTACACCCCTGCCCACGCCCACACACGCTTCTACATGCTCATACATGTATGTACACCCCTGCCCATGACCACACACGTATGTACACCCCTGCCCACGCCCACACACACGCCTCTACACGCCCACACACGTATGTACACCCCTGCCCACGCCCACACACACGCCTCTACACGCCCACACACGTATGTACACCCCAGCCCACGCCCACACACGCCTCTACACGCCGACACATGTATGTACACCCCTGCCCACGCCCACACACGCTTCTACACGCCCATACATGTATGTACAACCCTGCCCATGACCACACACGTATGCACA
>NW_010141761.1:0-785 GCF_000699245.1 Pterocles gutturalis
GGCTGATGTTCAGGCTTGGGGTGTCTCTCTTACTGCAGCCTGTTACACTGAAGTAGAATGTGTGAAGGGAATTCTGTAGCTGGAAAAAGTAAGTTTCAGGTGTTATTATTCAAGCTCTCACTAACCTTGACCACTACCCGTAGTTTCAAGCAAACGTTCAGGGCCTTGTCAAACATAAGAAAGGAAAAGATGTCTTTTTTTCCAGGTATTAGCTGGTAAGTGTTAAAATCCTCATGATAACCTGTTTCATTGGTAACACCTGATGGGGCTGAACTCAGTCATGTAACATGGAAGGATTTTATTACTTACTTTCTCCATTGTATACTTTTAATATGGGGTAATTAACACACAGGAGCTAATACATGATAAAAATATGCATTTTGACCCAGGATGGTCTGGATTTGGAGACAAAAAATTATGACCACTGTGTTATCAGCCTCTCCTTCTCGCAAGCTGAGAGACAGGAATATCACAAGTGTTTTACTGACAGTTGAGTTTTCTTTTTCAAAATGATGGTTTTATTTCCTTTTGCTTTGTTTATCTTAATTAAGTTTTTTCATGAATATGAGAATATGATCTTAAAATGAACGGGGAACATGGGAGAAAACGTTGATTTAAAAAAAAAAAAAGGAAACTTTGCCAGAAGGTACCCTCAGGTTCATAAAGCTTCAGGGGAAGACAGCATTAGAGAGACCAGCCTGTCCCCCTGTCCATGAGACAGATAGGATAGTGACATAGACTGCTGTTATTGATTTCTGTCATTGGGTTATGATACTTTCTTCTTT
>NW_010141762.1:0-15961 GCF_000699245.1 Pterocles gutturalis
CTATTTATTTTCACATGTAGAAATCTGGAGCCATCTGGAGACAGAAAACAGAGTGTGTCATGAGGCAGCGTTGCTGTGTCTGGCTCTAAAAATAACATCTTGTTGTTAGTCTGCGCTAGCCCTGTGGGGTTTGAGCGTGGTTTGTCAGAAAGTAAAGAGCTCTGCTGGTGCTCAGGTGTGTTTTTCTTTGCATAGAACTGCCCCTGTGCGCGACGGAAGGAGTCCTGCAGAACAAATGTTCTGCTGTTTGGTTTCCTCAGACGCTCCGGCTCCCTCCTTTTGTTGCTTGCCAGGAAAAGAGGTGCCATTTCGCATCATTCTGCACAAATTGTTTGAATTAATGCAAGTGTGAATTCTTACCGTTTGAAGGAGGGTATTAGCATATCAAAGGTTTCTGAGCTCCGGCTCAATTGAGAAAACTTCAGCTTGTCTTCCATTTGCTTCCCAGCAGAGGCCCAAAGGGCAGTGGGAATTGTAAAGGGGTAAAATGGGGAGGTGGCTTTGGGTTATGTTTCTGAACTTCTGCTGTTTTGCAATTATGGGAGTGAAAAACAAGGTCCCTTCGCTGCAGAGCCCTTGCGAGCGCTCGGACAATTACACTCTATTGATTAATGGTTTGTTCCGAGGAAAAAAAAGTGACCTTTTATGACAGGCACTGTTGCGTGGTTTCTGATGTCTGGGCTCTGTTAGGGGGATTTAGAAAGCCCTTTCTACCGCACTCATGCTCTGGGTATGGCCTACACGTTACTGCGTGCTGGGACTGAATGGGGAAGACCTTCTAATTACTTCAGAAAACAAATGGAATCTTGTAATAAAAGACCTCTCGATTCCAGACCTTTGAAACAAATATGCTTTCCTCCTTAATGGGTGGGTAGGCTGGAATAATAGATATTTTTATGGAGACTTTTAAAAGAAGTTTTGATCACCACCGGCCGTATGCTTTCATCTCCTTTTTATTCTAGAAAAAGTGAAAATGAGTAATGCTTGTAATCTCATTTAATCAGTAATACTGTGTTTACTAAGATAACGTAATTTGTGGTTAGTATTACCCTATAATAAATAATTTGAAACCCAGTATGGCAGGAGTGCTGTTTCGGTGGCAGTGTAGAACATTTATCCCATTGTAAGTTGTTTTACATGACTACATATTTGTAGTTTTTATTCTTTTGTTACTATTTCTTTGAGTCTGAAAGGGCATGTGGCCCATCCCACTGTTTTATTATCTTTGCAAATCAATATTAATAATCTAGAAACCCAAAAGGCAAGCAAAATCCAGTTATCTGTCAGTAAGTTGGGACCTTTTCCAGAGACCAGATGTTTCTTGGAGACTGTATTCTGGTTTATGTCTCTGGCAAAAAAGAACTTCCTATGCCTTCCTTCCCTATTCCTTCCTTCCAAACCTTTTACTTGAATGATACAGATATTAAAACATACATTTTGTGTTTTTAAAAGTATGTTTAAGTGCTTGGTATGTAGCATTTGGTCTGGGTTTGTTTTGTGTTTGGGGTTTTTTGTTTGTTTTTGTTTTTCCAGGTTCTCCATTTGGTAGTTTGGTGGGGGTGTCTCTTTTTAAGCCATGTAAGTGTTGTGCCTCTAGAGTAGGATGTCTTCACTCATGCCTCAATTTCCTTTCAGTTAATGAAGGAACTGAGTATATATGGTAGGTCTTGGTGAAAAACCCTGCAGTTAATTAAATAATCTATATAGATTTCTGTTATCCTTAAATGGACGTGACCATTTGGGCATTTGTAAATAGGTGTGTTTAGTGGTCCTAAAATTAGGTGTCATTACTTTTAGGTAATTTTCAGCAGTTTATTTACCTAATGTCTTCAGTTGTCTGAAGTAGTACCTTTTGGTGGTATAAAAGGAACATATTGCTGTAATTGCCATTATCACACTTAAGTTGCTGTTAACTAGTTTGCTTTGAATGCAGAGTGCTTTAAAGAAAGCGCATTATCCTTTCAGCTATTAAGGATAATCTAAAAATTGTCTTGAAAATGTTGCACTTCGGTTTGTATGATGGCAACCCCAAATTTGACAAATCTCTGAAGATAAAAAAAAATGTAGTGGAAAGAAGATTTTCAACATTCAGATGACACAATTGGACCACTTAGAGAAAAATTAATGTGCTGCAGCAGCACTTCAGCTGCCATTTTCAATCACTGTGGGTTACTATGTGTTGGCAACAGCAAAAAAGCATAGACCTTCGGATAGCTCAGGGAGCTGGTAGTTGGGGGAATCAGGATATTGAATCATGAGGGGTAGAACAAGCCAATTACTTCAGGTTTTGACTTGAGAATTTCCAGTAAACAATTTTTTCTGGCTTTTGGCTCCCCTGCTCCTTAATAGACCAACATCAAAGCAGGCAACCGAACTTCCAAATGTTATAAAAACTAATGTAAAGATACAGATCTCACACGTAGTCTTGCAAGTCTTAATTCAAGACAAGCAGTTGGAGTTTTTATTGCTGCAATTTTCACAATCAGCAGAGACATTAACACCAGGCTTCTGGGTGTTTCCCTTCTTAAAATGAGCAAGAGGAGAGCTTTAAAAAAACCGAAGTTTGCTTAGTTCTTATTTGATCACTTTAGAAGCTTTCTCAATATTTTATTTATCTCTTATTGTTTTTAATATGTAAAATCAGGAAAGGGGGTTGCTCAGGAATTCTAGTCTCTATTAAGGAAGCACCTTATTAAAATTTAAATAAGCAAGATAATATGGTCCTGGGGTTTGTAGTCTTTATGGTTCGTAATATGATTATTTCTGAAAATGCAATATGCAGACATGATGTTTTGATTAATATATATTTTTGAAATTAAAATAGTTATGATGAAGAAAAATGCTGCAGTCTTGAATGACAAGCTTTTCTAAAAAGTCCGTAATTTTCAATTAAGGTTGTTGGAAAAACAAGTCTTTAGTTAGGCAAAACATTTATCAAAGTTGTATTTGCAATGCATTTCTATTGTGTGTCATAAATTAATAGAAATAATAATATTCATTAAATATAAATATTTGTTTAATGTTTAGGGAGGGTAGAAACATAATCATAAGTTTTAGCAAATTTTTTTTCTAAAAAGTTTATGTATTTCCAAGCCCTTGCTCATCCTGTGTCCACCTAAGATGTTGGCATACCCGTAAGATAATACTGTTGATTTCTAGTACGGTTCTTGCTGAGGATAGCACCATGCCTAATAATAGTAATGCAGAAAAACCTACCAATAACCGCCTGGAGATATTTTATATTAAAAAAATGCTCTGTGTCTGCTCTGCATTTCCACTGAAGAGTATCTGTGGGTGACGGATAATACAAGAACTGGAAGTAACGATTAATGATTTTACCTGATGAACTGCAAAAGAAGAAGTTAAACTATGTCTGGTGTGTAATTGAAATCATATTCATGCATAGGTAGACAAGCAGTCAGTTATAAAGCAATATACCTTAGAGCACAGGCTAGTGAAATTTATAGTCAGACGTGTTACTTAGAGATGTCATGTTAAACAGACTCTTTCGAAGCATTTTTTAGGATTGACGTTTGGGATGTAGAAAAGCTATTTGAAATTGCAAGATATTAACCTTTTTAAGTATTTATGTGCAGCTTTTAAACTTAAAAGCTGCCTGTTATTTTTTTAAAACCCTCAGTTTGAAACAAGTAAAAGATTTAAACCATCATGGTTGTAATTGGATGTAAGGAAAACTGGAAAAGCAAAAAAGCTATTTTAAGGCCATTTGCAATACTCTTAACAATTGTGTTTAATATTTAAATAGTTTTCGAAGATAGCTGTGTTTTGTTTCCAGCAGTTCCTAAAATAAAAGTAGTAGGTGTCTCTGGAATATTGGTAACTTGCGATTTAATACAAATATATACCTGGTTTAGAAAATACTTCCAGTCTTTAATTAACAAATATGATTCTTTTTAACATTCTTCATTTAAAAGATGAAAGATGACAGCCTTAAAGCCCTTTTCAATAGGAATTTTTCTTGGAGTTCATGTTTTTTTCGGCCTGTAACATACGAGATATATTTCTACAGCATAAGCTGTGAAGATTGTGTCACTTACTATGAGTGATTTACTTACATAATACACTTGCTTAATGAATGGTAAGGTCTTACAGCATTCTGTGGGTAAAAACTGATAGTTAACCAGAAATTGATTCCATAGGAAAAAAAAAAAAAATCCTTGAAATTTGGAATCATAGCATCTCCAGGTTACGTATAGTTACATTAAATGGAGTATTTGAGGGGTTTTTTGAACATGTAAGCAGCATGTGTCATGTTTTCTTTCTTTTTGATTTTCATAAGGTACTGCAATGATTCAACCTACTCGAGCCTGCTGTTTACCCAAATTATTTAGAAAGGCGTAATAGTCAAAAATATTGCAGCCTGACTGAACCAAGCACAGTGCTTAACACCTGCAGGTAGAGTGCAGTCTCCAACAAAATGCTATTGATTGTTGTCCTGGCATAAAGCAAGCTTAAATACAGTTTGCTTAATTACAACAAAAATTCATTTTTATGAGTAAGGTACTTCATGTTTGGGAAATGTTTTATGTATTGTCTGCTACGTAAAATCCCATCACACTTGTATAAATTTGTTCAATTATCAGAGCAGCTAAGAGAAGGAAAAAAAAATCAATTTACCCTGAAAAGCACCAGAAATAAGATTACCTTGGCTAGTAGCAACTTGCCAGCACTGTCTAAATTGCTTAATATTGTCAACCGTTGCCATTTTTCATGTTCAGTAAGAAGGATATTGACTATTCTACATGTCCAGGTCTGCTATTTGGCTATTTCTTTATAATGTATGAGCATGTCTGATTTTTATTCCTACAACAGCAGTTACAGATAAATCGGAGGATCTAACAATAACTTTATAAAATAGATGGAATAATACCATTCACTGGAGAAATAGTATTTACTTGAGATAAGTGATCACAACTATTTTTTTCTCCTGTCTAGCTTGTTGTTCTTGTAACAGACAAATGTAAATACCTTAGCAGGTATTTCAGAGTGAAAGGCAAGAGATAAAATGTAATTACTTTTCAGGGTGGCACTGATGGTGCCCGTCTTCTTGTCTGTAATACAAAAAAAAAATCTCTGCTCATCACCTCAGAATATGAAGTCCATTGTTGCTTCTGAATATGAAAATATTTTCTGATTTTTAATGTTGACCTCAGTATTTATCTTTAGCCCCTCTGCATAAGCTGGAATCCTTATAGCCGTAAATTCTAGTCACTGTTATCCAACCGAGCATTTAATAGAGCACCTAATGGACTCTGCTCCTGTGTTTTTCTTGAATGCATAACATCTTGCTTCATTCAGTCACCAAAACTAACTTTGCTACAAGGACAGGCAACAGTCAAGTTAGAATCAGTGGACCATTTGTAGGTCACAAAGTCAGTTTACTGGAATTTCAGAGGAAACTGGTTGAAAAGAGAGGACAAATGTCACTTTGAATAGAGATGTTTAAATCAGACTTCTGCCTTAGGGTAAAATTTAGGTCTGTTGTAGCCTAGATGTAATGTCTCCCTCTACAGAGCACAGCATTAATCATGGCTTGACAAGTGATCATGGGCTGAGAAAAATAGGGCCTGTCTTGGTTGTGTGGTTATTTTTTTTTCTAATCTTAATCTCTTAGGAGCACGTTACAAACACTAACATTTACACAAAAAGATTTAAGTATCAGTGTCTGTATTTCAGTAGTGAAAGTAGCTAGCTTCAGAGAAAATCTAGTTAGAGCTAATAAGAAGCTACTTAGGTTTCTTACGTAGATGCAATATTAAGAATATTTTCCTTTTAACATAATACAGTTTTGGTCATAGGAGCTTTTGTCTTATACCGTTTCCTCATAAAAATATGGTAGAGTCTAGGTCTGCCTGTTTCGTCCCTCGGTGTACTAAATAACTCTGAAATTACTGTATTTTCCTTGTAAAAGTGTTTTACGATGTGTTCACCACCCAAGAAAGATACGTCCTTTCTTCTGGCAACATAGGGAAAAAGTGGGACAGTTTTTAAAATGTAATGTAGATTGACTGGACAATGATCAGTGTTTATGAGTTTCTTATACTGTGTTTATATTTTAATGATGTGTTACTTGGCCTCAATGAGCTACAAAGCTGGAATGAAATAACAGGAATGAAGACAGCTATTTAAGATCCTGGATTCTGATACTGTACAAATAAAAGTATGTTTAATATGTTAATTCTTAAATTAGAGATGTCTTGATTAGGTGTTGGGAGTGTTCATGCCTTCTGTGGTAAAGAAGGTCGGTGAAGAAGGGAATTTTCATATGTCTTGGGCTTCTTCACTGCTTTCTGTGGTGGGGACAGCATAGGGGGAAGCTGAGCACTCAGTGCTCACCGCCCTGGAGAGGTGCCTCTCCTTAATGTACAATTAGATTTGTATCTGCAAGTTTTGAAAAAATAGATAATATCAGCAAAGTAACAGCAAAACAATTTATCACTGAGGAGTTATGCTTCAAAAAATTAGGCTACTTCTGTTTATTTGGTTTCCTCTGTATGTGATGAAATCCCGAATCTCTCATTTAGGGTAGGCTGCTGCTTTCCTTTGTGCCCTCTGTTGGTATTTTCCTATCAGTCGACACCTCAAAACGATTATTGCTCTGAAGCTAGATGACAGAATAATCTAACGCTGATTACTGTTAAAAATTGTTTCTGGCAGCTGGGGAGGGGATGACCGACCTTATTTCTGACTATCATACTTGCTTTGCTGTTGATGGGATCTGGTGTAAATAGAGAGCGAGCCTTGCTCTGAAATTGGTGCCGCAGTGGTGGGGAGAGCTCACATGCTGGAAGGAGACTTAGTTTGCCTTCCTATATATTCTCTTACAGTATCATATTTGTAACTTTTTATGGCATAGCAGTCTACACCGGTGTTTCTGAACAGCGTTCAGAAACAATTCCCTCGCAATAGGCAATGTTGCTTCTAAATAAAGTGACATTTTAAGAACAGGTTCCCGGGTACAAGTTCTGCTGTTGACTCTGCATTTCTCTGGCAGATGCCTGATGCCTGTGTTGAGGGCAGGCAGAATTACTTTCGTCTGATCCAAGCATCCTTTTATTCATTCTTCTAAGCTTAATTTAGACTTTTTCTATGTGAAGTGACTGATTTAGAAAACTTTGCTTTCCCAGAATGAATAATGATTGTATCTTCGGTTTGAACAAAGAATGTTCTCCAGAAGACCAATTTGTAACTATTTCGCTGGTAAATTTTTTATTTAAATATTGAAGGGCAGTGTCTCCTGCAGCTTTGATTTACTTCAGTCTAATAGGTATTTCTTGAACGCAGACTGTCAATCGTGAGGCTGATTCTTGTGCAAATCGGTATAAAGTGCTTGAAGGAGAGAAGGTGCCTTGTTGAGGTGTGTTCCTGGCTGAGCTGCTGTGCCAGGAAAATGGGCTGAGGCTGGGAGCTGTGTTAGAGAGGGAGGGGAGTTGCAGGCTGACATAATTTGAAAGTGAGAAGAAATCCTTTTGCCCTTCAGGCAATAATCTTAACTGGTGCTTGAATAAAGCATCATCTCTCCAAAATGTTAGCTTTTCTTTTTTTCCCCCTGCTTTCTTTACTTCCTCATTCTTTCCCTCGTTTGAGGAGGTGTATAATAGTATCTCATAATAACTGGTTGTGGATCCAACTGTTAAAGATATTCCAGCGGCATAGAAGATGTTGTGCAGCAGTCTCATCCTCTTGAAGTGAACACCCCAAATTTGTCCTACATTTGTCCCATGTAATGACTGTAGCCATTCTGTATCATAAGTCTATTTCCATTATTTTTTTTTTTTAAAGCTGACATTGAAACCTTGAAAGATTATGTTTTGGAGTTTATTTTTTCCAGTGAAAATTAAAATCACATGGCATATGTGACTTTACGCCCTATGCATATGCATTTATTTTATGAGGATTCTTCATGAGTCTGATGGCACTACTTGCAGAAGTAAAGAAAGTGTAATTTGGCTCTGTAAGAGAAACAAAACCACAGGCATACTTTCATTCTTTCCATGTTAGAAGAGGAATTAATGTTGCCTGATGGCTTCCCAGTTTTTTTGAGTGTGTGCTGCTAAAGGTTAGAGAGGACGAAGGCTTAATTTTGCTCTGCCTAATATTTATAGCTTCATTCACTGAGCTTTTTCCTGTTTGTGTTGAAGGGATTTTTATCTAGGAAGCTCATACTGTTATGGCCAACAAACTTAAGACGTTTTAAGGTAAGGGTGATGTGTTTTGGAAGAAAAGCGGTTTACCTCCAGTTGGATGAAAACTACGTTGTTACTTCATAATTTGATTTTAATTGATAGAGACGTTTTTGTCAGACTCTTCAGTTCAGTTGCTTTTAAACTTCGGTGTAGTGCATGTGTAATTGTATCCGAAAGTGGCATTGGGTTTTATCTCTCAGCAGTAAATAGAAGGAGGGATGCTGCTGTTTGTTTGGTTTTGGGTTAGGGAGATGCATCAGATAGGATGAATTTGTTTTCTTGTTTGGGGAGGTCTTTAATTTCTGTTTGGTTCTGGGAAAGCAGAGCAATCTTTTTTCTTTTTTTTTTTTTTTTTCCCCTCCTTTTTTTTCCTGCCTTGAAAGCATTTAGGTGACTTGGAAAAATAAATCTGTATTTTGATACAGGAAAGACTAAAGCTGAATGTGTAACTTTTCTGAGGGGACAAGAAGAGACACAGCTGGGAAAAAAAAAACATGTTTTCTATATTAACTCCTTGTATCGGATAACATTGGGGAAGCATTTCTAGGGAAGTTTCTTTAAAATGATGACTGATTATTTGAGTTCCTGTGCCAGCTGTTACCCACATTTTTCCCATATTTTTGCTCGTTCTTCTTATTACCTGCAGAGGGAGCTTGTATATGAGATAATCAGAGTAATCAAGGCATTCAGGGCTGAATCGTTTCCAGTAAGTACGATTTCATTTCACAGTGCCTTCTCTGTTATGCAGAGCAGAAGGGCTCTGCAAAATAGCTTTTAAAAAGCCTATCCATCAGTAACAGTAAATAACAATGGGCAAAAATTTTACAACGCCACTAAGCAAAAGCTGACTTTAGAAATACTTCATATTTCAGAGAAGTGCCTTTTTATTGAAAGTTTAAAATGGAACTGAGGAAAACAGTTCTTGCATGTCAAGGTGCAAGAGGACAGTTTTGCTACTCTGTACAATGGCAAGCAGATTTTTGTTGCATAAACTGTCTTCTCTGATTCTAAAAATGTAGTGTCAGCATGAGAGACAACACAGTACTTTCGGGTCTTCGATACATCTCGTGCAGTGTAGTGTGCTAGCCAAAAAGCAATAGGTAAGTCTTTTCTATTTATGCAGGCGGGGTTATGAATCATAATCAAGGTGATTGCGGATGCAAGGCTAACTCTTAATTTTGCTTTTTCTGTGTTATAAAATATAAAAGGGTCAATGAGTTTCCTCCAAATATAATTGGTGAATTCATGGAATTGGACTAAAGTAGGCAAATAGTGGTAAGGATTGCTGTTTTGAGAAAAATACGGACAACAAAGAGTGAGCAGTATCATAACCTAAGTTTATTTGTAAATCATAACTTAAAAACTGTTTTGAAAAATCAGAAGTAGTTATTTTAAATAGTGATTTTCCTTAGTCTAGCACAATGAAAGAAATGATCTGATGTATTTCAGGTTTTATAATTTGTGTTGTAGTTATCTGGATGGTGAAAGTGTATAATCCTTCAAAAAGTTAAGACGTCAGAGAAGAAAATAATTAATTTACAATACAGTTTTGCTTGCTGAGCAAGAACCATAAAGGTGGTACTTAGATGAATTCTGCACCATTTATCTCTGGAAAAATGGTGGCAATCATTTTACTTTAAAATATTTCAGTAAACTTAAAGATTATTTTCTATGATGCAGTTAGGAAATAAAGCAGTATGTATTCACATTCCATAAAACAGAAACAGCTTTCTGTAACATGCTCTCCTGTAATAAAGAGAGTTGATTTTTTTTTGTTATTTAAAATAACAGAACTTTAAGACCATGTTAAGATGAACATGTATTAAGTTTAAAGTTTTAGTTTGGATTCTCTTTTTAAACACCAGGAAAGATTTACCGTATCTAAAAGAGCAGCAACTCGGTGTCCATTTATTATTTATATTGGCTAATCCTTGCTAATGTGAAAAGTCAGCTTGTTATTGTAACACCAAATGGCCCTCTAAGTAGGGAAACAGTTAAGTAGATCTCCTGTAATAGGTTGTTGTCTAATAAAGAGATTTATGGTATTGGCAAGGGCTATTGTATAGGTATTACCCTCTCACAGCATGATCATGTATTATCTTAACAACTCAGTGCCACTTTTATGTTGAGCATTTTCATAACATGGTAAGATTATTAGCCACAGCAATTACACTCCAATAGGATTATAATGGTAAGATTTACAGAAAATATACAAATTATGTCTTTTGTAGAGATTTTGATAGGTACTAGGAGTTGAAAAGTTACATCATCCTTTTTGCATGGGAAAATACCTATGTATTAGTCATGATGAAAAAAGAAAGGTTTCTTAATTTAATCTTGTTGAGGAATTATAGGGAGGCAATGGACATAATCTTTCTGTACACAGTGTGTCTTTTTCTTTCCTGGTGAGGTAAGGCTGTTTCAGAAATTCCATTCAGTGGAGTTTGCCGTACAGTATGAAAATAAAGATGTGTATGTAACTTTAATTCTGTTGTGAGGATACTACAACTGGGATTAAGATATATTTTTAACACCCTTGTATTTTGAAGGTAGAACAATGGTAATTTACTTGCTACATTGGAAGAGTCTACTTGAATAAAATAATGTTCTTTGTTTTAGCCGTACGTTTTCTGTTTCATTAGCGCCAGGTTTTTATGGTGATAAGTAACTTAGATACTTTTTAAAATTACTACGAGCGACAAAAGTGACAATAATGTCATACATGTACAGTTTTCATGTAAGTGACAGTCAAGCTGTTCCCCAATTCTTAAAATTTTCCATCTGTTTTTTAAAAAACAAAAAAGTGAGACATTAATACTCACTCACTTGGCAGAAGCAATGTACCAGTCACATTTAATAAAGTTAATTATGTTTTATCAATAAAAAACACTTATGGGGACTGATTGAAGAAAATGCATTAGGTTATATAGTAGTTTCTGAATAACTCCATTGAGTAGAACAGCAGTCTGCACTGAAAGAGCCACACATTTTAAGATGATAGCTTGAGGTATAATTCAGTAAATACCGGAATAATTAGTGTTTAAACAAAATACATTTCTTTCCCTGATTTACTGTAGCAAAATGATAATTAGTTCATTTCAAATTAAGAAAATATATAGATGGCATTTCTTAATGTAGAAGAACTTTCCAATACATGTTCCGTGAATTGTACTCGTACGTGGATGGTGTTAGTTAAATTTGTAAGACATGACATCTCCTGTATGTTTTGGATTAATTCTGTGTGTAAGACCTTATGTAGAAAGATCCTGTACTCGTCTGCTTTAAATTGATATTGATTACTAGAAGCCAGGGGAAGGATGCACCTGTTTCTTTTGACATGAAATATTCCACTTTTGAGAATGTGCTGATAGAAGGTAACGTTACACACTGGTTTAAATGTTTTCTGGTGGATTATTGGAAAGTAACTGGGGCCTCAAAACTGCATTAAACAATGACTATTCAAAACTTCATTATTTTTGTAATCCTGATAGCAGTGTATTTGTAATGTACTTCGTTTGTCATCAGTAACCGATACATTTTGTATTTACACAACTAGATCAAAATTCTGGAGTTTTGTCTTTAGTCTTGCATTCAGAAGAAGAATTATGACCCAAAGAATAACATTTTCTATTTCAGAAAAACTCCTGTAGGTTCTTAGATTGGCTTCACATTTCATTCATTTTGAACTGTGGAAAATAATTGTGTCTTTTGTCTGTAAGTAAAAAGAAGACACAAAAGGACGAATGTTACCCCCTGACGAATGTGGAGCTCCAGCCGATTTAAGAGCGTGAACTGTGGATGTATTGTTGGGCAGTGCTTGGCTTGTATATCCTAACTAAGAAGACACCAGTACTTAGAATAAAAGGGTGAATAATACATAAAAATTCAATAAGAGGTAAAGCATTTTTATAAATGCTTTAAATATTAGAGTTATTTATAATTTCTTTAAAAAGTATTAAAATAAGTTGCAGTGGGTTTTTTTTACACATATTTAAAATTAAAAAAGTTTAATAATGTTTTAGAAGACAATTTCTGTGTTTGAAAGAAGAAAATATATGCAGAAATATTCCTATCCAATTGTCAGCCTTATGTGCTCTCCTGAAACATTTCTGGAATACGTATATGTAACTGTAAGATAAAGATTAGCCATTTTTCTTTTTGTACAAATCCCGTAATGAATGGCTTCTTAAAATTAGTATTCTTCTGTTTGCAAGACAATAAATCAAAGCACAAATCTGCACTGTAGTCATTTTACTTGCAGTGTGCATTAGAAATGAACCCATACTAAGTCATACTTAACCGCCTACAGACAACTAACCTTGAATAAGGGATAAGTCTGTCTTTTTTTTTTTTTTCCCTGTATTTTTTATTATTATTAATCTCTCTTTGCCTATTTGGAACAGCAGTGCTGTTATGACTAATAAAGCTTTGGTATTTGGCAAATGGGATGCAAGTAATCACCAGTTCTTGTCTCACGACTGAAAAATCTGCCGAGCAGAGCACATAAAACCAGTATAACCTTTGAAGTATACCAGTGAATGAAATTTTTCCTTATACTTCTGTCACCTGTACAGAATTCATATATGTTTACTATATCTTCAGTTCAAATTATACTATTTCTGATTATAGTGATATTTACAGCAGTGTTTGGACAGTGGCATGATTAGAAAGAACTGTTTTCAGCCTGCTTCTGAACATACAGTACCTTAGATCTTGTTTTTTTTTTTTTAAAGGTAATAATATAGTGATTTACAGTGAAATCAGCATCTTGCTATTACCTGTGTAATTAATGGCCAATTTAAGTTTGGTTTATTTTAATTACATTAATTCTTAATTCTTTGTCCAGCTTTGACTGATCTTTGCATGTGATAGATTGCTAAGATTCTGTCAACAATACATTTCTTAGTTCTTGTGTATTTTTCACAGAAAATCCCTCGATACATGAAACAATTATTTAAAACAATTATTTTTGTTCAGTGTAGCTTTATATATTTTTTTTAAAAGTTACTGAAGTCCTATATGTTAATTGAAAGACAGGAAAGTAAACAAAAATTTTATAGTAGGTCTGCTGGAAGACAGCCAGTAAATTATTTTGTTTATATTTTAAATAGATACATAATAACCGATACAGCAAATAAAGCTTCAGCGTTACCAGATCATTAAAACTAATTGCTAAGGATTTATGAAAAGTACGTGGGGCAGTGGGAAAATTTGTTGCTGTTTCAGCGCTGTGGTTAAGCAGTTTGCACAACTGTGTTCACGACTTCTGCACAGTTGAGAGGTACGATTAATATCTCCTCAATCACTTAATTACAGACATTATTTAAGTTACCTAAAAGAACAACTGTTCGGGTCTTGTACAAATAGGAAATATTAGCTGCTGCTAAACCAACTGAGCAAATATCCTTGATGGAATTTTAGTATGGCTCACAAATGGTGTAAAGAAGTAGCTCCTGGTATTGTGCTCTAAAATTCACTCAAGTTAGTGAAGAACTGTGAATGCCAATGTGTACAAGGTGGTTTCCATCCAAAAAAAAAAAAGCCCAACCCCTTTTTGACTGTAGGCTTGTGATGTAGAGCTCTGCGGTGCCCTGGCCGGGTGCGTGGCTGTTGCCACCCTACAGGCAGTGGCGGTCTGTTGTGGCTGCCACGTGGGGCCGGGGAAGCAGGAGTCCTTCTGTCCTGCAGATCCAAATTCATGGCGCGATTCTTTCAGTTGCTTCGTAATAAACGCAAGGTGTAATTAGCGCTAATTTAGCTAATCATCATGAACAGGAGGTAGTCCCACCTGCCCTTCCCCCTCAAAAACTGCCTGTGATGTACAAGCGCGGTCCTTGTGAGATGAGATAGGGGAGCCTTGTGCGCGCTGTCTGCAGATCCTCGGAAACCAGGTTTGTCCTTTTTCTGTTATTCACAGTCAAAAAGTCAAAATCTCCATTTTAATGAAGGCATTTCAAAGAATAGACAAATGGAGAAAGGTATTGTATTTCTTTATGTGCTCCTTCGCCTTAACCATGGAGGAACCTCTAGGCTATACATTAAAGAGTGTTTTACCCTGTGTAGTTGATCTCAGGCTGCCCAGCAGCAATGAAGAGTTAAAGTTTTAAAAAAAGAGAGTTGTAAATGGATTGGTGGTTTCATGTTTTTCAGTCTGTGGCTATCTTTTGTCCCCCTCATGTCTTGTTTTTGTCAATATTTTCCTTTCACCTAAGAACTATAGCAAGTGGGAGGAAAAGTAACTTGAAAGGATGTAATTATGCCAGAGATGCATTTTCATGTGGGAACCTTTATAATGCCTTCATGTAAATGACATTCACTATGGAAACCGTAAGAGCACTTATGAGCAGAAAGGTTCATCCTGTACTCCATGGGAAACACGGATTTGCTTGTCTCTCTTCCCGGAAAGGGCACATGTGTGCACCGGGGCTGGGGGAGGCTTCAGCCGCGCTCGCAGTCTAAAAAAAAACAAGGACACTGAGAAGCTTGCAGGATTGTCTCGGGTAATAGTGTGTCTGGAGTCCATGCAGTCTTATGAATGTGTGGGAAATTTAGATTAGATATTAGGCAGAAATTTTTCCCTGTGAGGGTGGTGAGGCACTGGAACAGGTTGCCCAGGGAAGCTGTGGATGCCCCATCCCTGGAGGGGTTCAAGGCCAGGCTGGATGGGGCTCTGAGCAACCTGGGCTAGTGGAGGGTGTCCCTGCCCATGGCAGGGGGTTGGAACTAGATGGGCTTTAAGGTCCTTTCCAACGCAAACTATTCTGTGATTCTGTGAAATGGGGCCACCTTAGAAGATAATTGTATTTTGCATTTTTAATTTTTGCTTGGTAGGTTGTTTAGTTTTTTGGGTTGGTGTGTTCTTTTAGTTTTTTTTTTGAATCAGCATGCTCACTGACATTCATTTTCACTGAATGCTTACTTCTGGAGGGGAACCTACAACAGAATAGCTTTAAGATCAAAAAACCCTCAGGGCTGTGTTGACAAACCTTATTAAGTGGTGCAGCACAGTATATGGCACAAAGAACTCTAGTGCATAGTTTGAGCAGCAGAGTACCCCCGTGCAGCAGCCTGGGTCACTGGTGATGCTCATAGCTTTGCTGATGGTATTCCAGAGTTGTGGGTCCTGGAGTCCAGGTTTTTAAACCTGGAACAAGGAGAGATGTAGATTTATTTATTTCAAAGGCTTCATATTTGTAAGCTTTGTTGATGATTCTTGTAAAATTCAAAATTGTTCTGCATTGTTTGTTACTATCTCCACCACATTCTTAAAAATTAATCATCTTGTTGAATAGTGTTTCCCAATCAGCTTGAATTATTGATGTTTTGGTCCTTAGTAGAAGGGCAGTGGTACTTTTCCTCCCATACCACAGCCTGGTCAACCCCAGTATAGTGAGTTATATCCCAGTACCTGTAACAGAATAATGACACAAAAAAAATAAATTGTGATCATGGCTTACGGAATGGGGCTCAAAATGAAAACTGGGAAATAGACTTTTGTTTAAGTCCACACTTTAAGAAATTGGTGCTTTGCGAATACTGTAGCAATCGGTACCTGCTGTTTGAAACTTAGAGCTGTTAGTCATCATTGCAAGATAAGTAACTTCCTAGAGAGGAATGCAACATTTAGTAGTATATTTAAGTATTTAAACGTATTTAGCTTGAATATATTTTTATTCTTACCTATCTTAAGCTATTCTTAGAGACTGTATTTTTTATAAATATTTTTAAGGTAATTTAAATAATAAAAAAATTTT
>NW_010141763.1:0-1188 GCF_000699245.1 Pterocles gutturalis
GCAGCAGCGCCCCGAGGAGGTGGGGCAGGACAGGGAGGGGCTGGGACCCCCTGGGGACAGCAGCTCCGGCGCTGCCAGGACCGAGATCCCCGCACGGGCACCACACCACGTCCTTCCAGTCCCCACCACGTCACCCAGCGGTGACCCTCCCACACACTGCCACTTGCACCACAGCCCTGGAGGGGCAGGATTGGGCCCATTTCTGGCCAGAGATGCCATGGGCCCCCAGAAACCTGGGTTTGCTGTGGTTTGTCCCAGTCACAGTGCCCCGCGAGCACAGAGGATGGATTCTGAGGTGTGTATGTGTCCTCAAGCATCCATTTCCCCCCTAGAGACCAGTTCTGGGGACAAACGCTGAACACGTGAAGCCGTGAGTGGGTCTGGCCAGGCGAGGATCGCATCCTGCGGTGCCGGCTCAGGGCCCCCTCCGGGGCGAGAGGCCACGGGGCTGCCGAGCACCTGGGGGGCTCCCAAGGCCACCTCCCCTCCAGGAGCCGCAGCACAGCCGTGCCACCCCCATGCTGCCATAAAGCCAGGCATTTGGTATCGCCCCGTGCCCACCTCGAGGCAAGCTGTCCTGCGATGTGGAGGTGACTTAGTATTCACTTCAAGTTCTTCTGTGTTATAATTAAAATACTTCTGGTTGCATAAGAAAAATGTTTAAATATACACTTTGAATGACTGTAATTGGATGGTGCTGAAAGTTCAACACACAGTGCAAGTCAGGCAGAAAAATTACCCAAGTGTGAAGGACTGTGTGAACTGTCAAGTTAATTTATAGCCCTTCTCAAGATCAATAACTACGGTAACATAAATATAATTTTCAGAAATTGCACATTTGTAAATAATTATGCCAATGATTTCTCTAGCTTGAATTAAATGATGGATCAGTAATGATTCTGCACCAGAACCCATCTTCTAACCTGAAACCAGTCCTGCAAAACCCGACCCTGGCTCCCCTGGGCGCGGGACGGGAACCAGCGGCTGCTGGAGCCCTGCCTGTGCTGAGCACCATGTGCTCATCAGGTATTTTAATCTCATTAGAAAATCCAGCTCATTAGGCTTCATCCTGCAGTGGCAGGAGGGACCCGAAGCCCTGGCAGCCGGGGGCCGCTCAGAGTCCCCCAGAGCCCCACGGCCGGGAGCAGCCCGGAGCAGACGCACGGTCGCCCCGTCCAGCGGACACGC
>NW_010141764.1:0-243 GCF_000699245.1 Pterocles gutturalis
CCTGCGCTGGGTCCACGCCAACCCGGGTATGCTGCACGTGGGGTACGTGGGGTGGGACGGGGATGAGGAGGAGGAGGAGTGGAGGCAGAAGGTGGGCAGGAGGGCCAGGGCGGTGTCCGGCAGGGAGGTGGGCTGGCAGACGTGGGAGCCTTCCAAGCACGAGAAGCAAGAAATAATCGCCCGGTGTCACAGCTGGTCGCACGAGGGGGTGGAGGGGACCCTGGCGAGGGTGCGGCAGGTTGC
>NW_010141764.1:382-614 GCF_000699245.1 Pterocles gutturalis
GATGGAGTGGACGGGGTGCTGCCCCAGCTCACAGAGGGGCCGTGGGCACAGCTCCAGCTGGGCTTCATCAAGGGCCTCCCCGAGAGCGAGGAGGGGCTCCGCTCCCTCCTGGTGCTGGGGGACGAGTTTTCGGGGTGGGTGGACGCCGTCCCCATGCAGGCGGGGACGGTGGAGGATGCGGTCGAGGTGCTTCTAAGGGAGGTTTTTGGGCGGTACGGGACGCCCCGCGCCA
>NW_010141765.1:0-753 GCF_000699245.1 Pterocles gutturalis
GGGGGGGGGCAGTATCATTGTGTATCATTCATTCTTCTCCCTTCTCTGAGATCGTTGGCCGGGAGGGGGCTGGGCCTATGGTCATTGAGTGGGGAGGGCAGTGTCACTGTGTATCACTCATTTGTATATTTGTATATAGTATTATTTTCAATATTATTGTAGTTTGGTTTTGTACTTTAGTTATTAAATTGTCCTTATCTCAACCCACGAGTCCTTTTTGCCTTTACCCCGAAAACTGGGATACACATTTAGCAAAAGCCACTTGGCTAGTCAACACTAGAGGATCTGCCAATAGGGCTGGTCCTGCCCAGTCAGAACCTTTTCCATTTACCCCTTTAATTCTCTCCCCTCTCATTGGGTGGGGGCGGGAACTGTGTGAGCAGGTGAGTGTGGCTTGGTCCCGAGGCATCACAGTCAGTTTTGCTTTATTAAATTTTGAGCTGTGCATTTTTTTCCTCCTTTTCATCAGCTTCATCAACCAATAATGTTTCTGCTTTTCTTAATTTCTTGGTTATTAGTGCCATATATAGGAGAAGCATGGACTGATGAGACATCTTGACAAAAGCTGTGAGCTGCTGCCTGAATTGAAACACTTGACACAATTATTTTTCAAACTTTTTTGGATTTGCGGATCCCTAGAAGGGGGGTTGATGGGGGCCTCTAGATAATGCATTTCTGTGGGATTTGGTTTTTTGTTCTTATGTTCCAAGTACTATAGACTATGACTATAGACTGGTCAGCCTCACTTCCATC
>NW_010141766.1:0-460 GCF_000699245.1 Pterocles gutturalis
CCTATTACTGCTACTTTATTAATGCATTTATTAGGACAAAGATTAAATATTTATGAGGTTTATTCTGACAGTGTGCTAATATTAATGATGTCATGTGATAAGGCTGGAGCAGAAAACATGTGTCTATATATGCACCACTCTCAGAAATTCTAATTCATTCTACCCAATTATTTAGTAAATACATTACATATGAAAAGTTGAAGTAGGAAAATATGGTGACTGCAAAATCAAAAAGTGGCACTTTCTCCACCAAAGTTGTGCCATGACCTTCTGCAGGTAAGCCACAGCATTGACCAGTTTTGTGTCCTTTAGTCCTGAGGAACGATGCTGGAACACTTCTGTTCTTATGAAGGTTGTGACTCACATTTATACCTTCTTGCTAACACCTTTATGTTTTCACCACATGAGTTATTTTACATACACTGGATACTGTTTCTTTTTTCTCTTTGTTATGCCCTAA
>NW_010141767.1:0-19270 GCF_000699245.1 Pterocles gutturalis
CCGGCTCTCGGGGCCCGTAGACCTTCGGGAGCTGTAGTCCGCCAGATCCCGCTCCCTGCCCCTTATCGGCGCCATTTTTTTTTCCGCAGCGGCGGAAAGGGTCCTGTGGGCAGGTGCCAGTATGGCGGCCAGAGGGGAGCCCGGCTTCTGACCCGGCGGTCCCAGGGCATTGCGGGGCAAATTCCTCAGAGGCAGAGGCCCATCCGCTCTTAGGTCTGTCACTAACCCACGCTACTGTTTGCCTACCTTGACATAAGATGTTGAAAAATCTATTTGGGATGTCAAGTATCTCTACGGCCTCTCAGGCCGCCATTCCAGAGCAGCATAGGGCTGTCATTGCTGGCTTCGTGGTGTGCAGCCAGCCTGCCACCTCAGTGGGGTTGTGCAGTCACGCCTGAGGAAGAAATGAGAGAAGTGAGGCCACACTGGCCCTGTTGAAATAGCCTGAGGTGCTGTAGAGCTACTTTGGGGTCACGCTGGTCAGTATTGTCAAGGTCTGTGTGTGTGGGGTTACACTGGGTCATTCACTGAAATGCGTGAAAACTTCATTCTTGGTTGAAGAGCTACCAATAAATTTTTTTCTTTTTTAATAATGAGAGTGTATCTCTTGCATTACACAGAATGCAGGGCGGGTTGGGTGTGTTTGAAAGAAAAGCACAGTAAGTGGTACCATTCACATCTAATCTACCACCTGAACTTGACCCACTGGTAGTTCTTTCCACATTACATCTTGTTTTCTTTCTTAAATTATATACTTAGGTTTAACTTTATACTGTTACGTAATCGTTCCCAGCTTGTAAAATTCAGGTCAGTCTAATGTCAAGATGTATTAGGAGGTAAACAAGTCTGGCTGCTGGCTAACAGTACCTGTCCCCAGGCTTAAATTTAGAAAATGGCTGGTTTGCAAGTGGCCGATGAGTCAGAAATAAAGTTTTTATTTGAACTGAAGATGCAGGACTAAGGACTAAGTTTTGAGAAAAGTGCTTTATGGCCCATCATGTAAACCTAGTTCTGGCTGAAGGGGGTTACAATCTAAAAAGTGATAGTGAAGGAAAAAGGGGTTGTTTGTGGGTTCTTCTTTTTGGTTGATACCTATTTGCCTGCCCATTTCTGTTTCTAACTAACTTTATCAATGTTTACTGTATTGTTTATATTTGTATTGTGCAAATCTTGTTACTTTACTGTTTATATTTTTATTGTGCGAATATATTTATTTTCTGCTGTTGGGCAGAAGCAGTGGGACTGTAGTTATATACCCCCTGTGCATACAGCTAGGCAAGTTTCTCTGTTTCTATGACGTGTGTGGGGTTTCTGAGCATGTAAGTGAAGATGTGGTTCATGAAGCAAGCTATTTTGCTGAAAGTGAGCGATTGGCTTGCTGAAGACAACCCAGAAGAAAGCATCTCCCAGGCCAAAGCTGGCGAATGTAAAAGATGGGGGGGAGCTGCTTTCTCCCTCCTTTGGGGGCAACGGAGCTCAACACCCATTTGAACTTTTTTTTTCTTTTTCCTTTTAATACAGTGGAATGCCATAGCCTCCCATTGCTCAGTGGCACATGACCAGGGTGGAATTGCTTCTCTGGGGCTGTGGAGGAGGCACTTGGAAACAAATTTCACTGTGTGCACCTCAGAAACTCTCCATTGTTTAGCTTATTCTTTCAGGCACATAGTAAGGTAGTAATGGGGGAGGGGGCAATCCTGTTTGGACTCAGTCCTAGTCTCTGCTTAGTAACAGAGCCCAGTAATACCTTTGGGCTTGCCATCCTGTTAATATTTTCTCAGATAACTGACCCATTGGTCAGCTTGAAGGAACAACGTGTCCTTTCAGTAGGACATGTCATTCTCGTTAGATGGATGGCCACCTTTGGTGATCCCAACCTAGAAGATGATGTGTGCTTTGAAGAGCTATGGAGAGCCTGAGTCAACTTTCCTTGGTTGCAGTCCTGTCAGGCCAGAAGTAGTCTTCACAGACAGGCTGCTTTAAAACACTGTGGGATTTGAGTAGCTGGAGATGTGGAGGCAGCGGGAGGGCATCTGGAAACATCACTTGTTTTTTCTGTGAGCTTTGGAATATGTTGCATCACTCCTTGGTGTGAAGTAGATCAAAGTATTTGTGGAATAATGGCTCAAAGGTTAGACTGAGCCCTTGTGGTGTGTCACCCGTAATTGTCAGTGTGTTCAGGAAAACCTTGCTCTTGAGAAACTGGAGAAGAAAAGATTTTTAAAGTATCCTTTCACCTGGAGGGGATGGAAAGGGGTGTCAGAGCCATGAGAGCTGGTGATGGAGGCTAGAAGCATGGGTACATGACTTGTTCAGATGATGAATGTCTCTCAGTCACATGCTGGTGTCCCTGCATCTCACATATTAACAGCGCACTCTAGGGCTGCAATAATGTGGTAGCAGGAATCTCTCTTAAAGGCTCATTTGCAAACTGCAAGCTTGCAATGTCCTTTGCTGTCCATCATCTAAAAATGTCACCCCTAGCAAGCCACCTCCTGTGTTACACATGGTACCATGTGGCATCTTTCTCCTCTGGGAAGAGTTTGGAGAGCTAGCTATGGGCAGCTGAGTTAGCTGATGTAGGTATACATCTAATCTGTTGCATGTGCACAGATGTGAGGTCAAAATACAACAACGAACATTTTCTGTTGGAAGGTGTTCGGGTAAAAATGATTTAATTTGGTCTCTGGTTGCATACTGAAAGCTGTTTCTTCTCTGCTGCTAATGACGGTAAGGTTGTGTATATATTCTTAATTATGGCATATAGTTTATGGTATTTATGCAAGTTAAAATGCAAACTATGAGCTGTGTAATGAGATTGACCAGGTTCAGCTTTCTAGAGCCTTAACACCATGCTTTTTTTTAGCTGGGTTTCCAGTACAGTGAAGGAAGGGTTGCAATAGTAACAATGAAGATATTTTTGACCTGTATTTCTTGGGTCTACACAGAGTTGCTAAGTGAAATTTCAGAGGAGTTTCTCTTGCTCTTTTAAAATTAGCTGTGCAGAAGGACATATTTTGCAAGTGTAACCAAATGGTTACTTGGGGAGGGAATCCGCCACCTTGCTGTGGAGTAAAAGCCCTTCTACAGAGAATTAATCAAAACTAACAGCTTGACTTGCAATAACTTTCCAGACAGTCTTACCATTAGATCAGCCTCGATGATCCTATGTCACATAAGTGCTAGGCACGTAGTGAGGGCCTACAGTGGGAAGGTATAGGATAGTGGGAAGAGAGGGAGAGACTGTGTTCAAGCCTAAAACACTTTGTTTAGTATCTAAAATCTCAATGGACTTAATAACGATGTCGTTACATATCACTTTGCTGGAACTGCAACACAGAGAAGGAGAACACCTTGAGGAAGAGGGAACCACCGAAGTGGTTAAAAAGTGGGGAAGTGACCCATAAGCACAGTCTGCAAGCAGTGACAATATGTATTGATTTGATAGAGCTAAACAGTTTGCAATTAACAAATGAAATTACATTGGTCTTGTAGCCTGCTTGAATTATCTGGTGTTGAATGTAGATGAGTAGGTAGAATAGCATCTGTGAACAGCTAGTTCTGTTAACTCTGGATTTGTGTATTGGTTCAGAAAGTATAAGGAGAGAGAGCTGAAATATAAAGTATTGCAAAAATGGCAGTTTTCTGAGCTAAAATCCATGAATAACACTGATACCTCTTATTTGTCTTTCTTTTGTACAGCCAAGAAGGAGGAGAAATCGGAAGTTATGAGTGTTCACTGGTTTACGAATCTAAGGTGGAGAGGAAAACAGATAGTAAATTAACTGGGTATAGTATGAAGCTACTTAAGATTAACAGGCTGGAAGAGATCAATACACGATACAACACCAACAGACTGGAAAAAACAGCCTTTTTTCAGAGCATGGAAAGAGAGGAAAAAGAGAACTAGAAGCTTTCAGGAAGAAAAATTCAGTGAATCAAATCCTGGAACAGAAGATGAAAAGGTAACTAGCTACATGGTTTTGTCTTCCCAAAGCACTGTCCCTTTTTTCTTTTAGATAGTTAAGGAGTTTACTATATGTGTTTCCCAGTAGAGTTTAATTTTTCATTATCTTCTGTGAGAATGTATCGCAGCTGTGAGAGACTGGTCAGCATCTTTTAATCTTTTGGATTCACAGAAGCAAGCCCGTGTGTTTTTATTCTGGGGTTTATTTACAGCTGGACTTCTATTCAGGAGTTGTAAAGAAGTTGTGTGGTTCTGCAGCTCTTCATAATCAGAAGGTAAACATGGATTTTATTGGATTCATGTTTTGAAAGCGTTTGCCCAATCTGACAGCTCTGGAGTTAGTGGGGACTGAATTAATCTCATGAAAAGAGCAGATTTCCCAGAGGAACTAGGGCAGCTTTGTCCTTTACTCTCCGTTAACACTGGGGGAGCAGAGCATGGTTAAATGCTGTGTGCCACACTTGCAGGGCTGAGCATTTGGTTTATCTCTGTGCGGCACCTGTCTCCAGTAAGAACGGTGCTGGGCATCCTAGTATGGGGTCCCTTACAGGAAAGTAACCAGCCAAAATGTGTTTAGAAATAGCAACACATTTCCTTGTATTATGCTTTATCTTTGGAGCAGTCTACAGGAACCAGTATTTATTGACATGTCGTTTAGACAATAACTAAGAAAATGCACTTGCAGTGGGGGAATTAGAAATGAATTTTACACACCAGTTTGTGAAGACTTGAAAAATTTGTGCTGTGGCTGTTTTTGTGCTGATTGTGATGATCTGGTAGAACAGCTTTTCAAGTATTCTGAATATTTTTTTTTGTTCAGATGATACCCTGGATCATTTGTGTAAAGTAAATGTCATTATGTTTTCATTTGTATTCGCAACTCAAGAAGTTGAATTTTTGATATTTCTTAATCTGCTGTGTTACTTTTGTAAAAAGTTATTGCAGTCTTTAGTAAGCTACAACAATTTTTACTTTGTAGAAAAAAAAAATGGTCTGTATATTAAAACAAACAAAGCATGTCCCTCATATAAGTAGGATGTGTTTATTTTAGAGAGTTTCATTTAATGTTACAGCAAAGGTGAGAATTAAAAAAATAAACCTGGGTGGACCGGGTTTGGAGGGTCTTACTGGCTCTTTTAAGATAGTTTTCTTCCATTGTGAAAAAATCGTAAATTGCACAGGTGAGAAAGTAGAAACTGCTGTTGCTGCCATGTAGCTCTTCCTCTGAGGTTTGTCTCTTTAGGGTCAGGAAAAAGGCTATGAGAGCTGCTTTGGCTGTGTTAACGTATCTTAGTTTGATGACGAATTGCAGATAGTAGCTGAGGTAGGGGGATCTTCCACCACTTTTTGCTGCAGTAACTCTTGATGTTTGCTTCTTCAGTCTAATGGTTGGAACTGGCTCTTTGTTAGGAGTGCTGTAAGAAAAGGCAGGGAGATTTTGGAGGTGCAGGAGGGGAGAAAGGAATAGGTTTAGAAGATGAACTGGCTGGCTAGTTGCAAGCTGGAGAAATAGCTCTGTATTCCCATTTTAGCTCATCAGTCTCCTGGGACAAGACTTCAAAGGTGAAAGGCAGTCCAACTGAACTCTGGTAATACACCTCACTGGCGTGGGGTTTCCAGATACATAAACATTACTTATATTTCTTCTAAGCTTTTACAAGCTTAGAAGTTAGTTGCAAAACTTAACTTTCACACTTTTTTTAAATTTTTTTAGGAATTTCTCAGTGGGATATAGAATTGGGCCCTAGCTGTGTTGTTAATGTTGATGAAAGGAAAGCCAAGACCTTCCTTCAAAAGGCCTTTGCTTGGTCTGCTTGCCTGATGAGCAGTTTTATTTTACTGATCAGGAAAGGAAGGAAAGAAGATTGTGCTGGCAGGAAATACAGTAAACTTTGCTCAGATGTATGTATTTACACGAGTGACTTTGCTCAGATGTATGCATTTACGTGAGTATGCTTCTGGGCATATGTGTGTAATTTCTGTGGATGAAGTCCTGCTCACTTTGAAAGCGGTAACAAAACATCTATTCACTTCAGTGGGAGTGGGTTACAATTCAAGAGACCATCTGGAAAAGAGTGGTCAAACTGTGTACTTGCTGTAAGAAATAATTATTCTGAGACTAATTGATTATAATTACAGAAGAAAATGATCCCCTTCCTAAAGCCAACTATTTTTCTAGATATATTTTTCATAAAACAGTATATTCTTGCGGAAACCCCCCCACCCTAATCTGAAAAAAAATACTTTCCAGAGCCATTTAAAAAAAACAATGGAAAGCAAACCCAGCAATTGTTTACTATGAATTATGAATAATGACTTTATGGTGTAATGTACCTCTTGGTGCTGTGAACACGCTCTGTCGTTGCTGTCCTCTAGATGGCACTCTTGGCCACACCAGCTCTGCACCAGGACCATTTGCTCCTGGAGAGGATGTCTGAAGATAATTCATGGCACAACTGCTTTTTACCCGTTTTACATGTGTTTTGTTCAGAATGTCCTCTTGCCTCCCATTTGAACAGCTGGCAGCACATGGCTTTGTATCTCTGCTAAGTTTTCTCTGCAGGAATAAAGACAAAGTTTTGCCTCAGGTGATACATTATCAAGTGAAAGATGTTTTATAGGAACAGTTTTCATGTGTGAGAGCCAAATTAAAAAAAAAAATAATCAAAATCCGGATCTATCCTTGGCCCATTGCACTGAACAGCCACACCAAGGGGTTGTGCTGGTCTAAGGGAAGGGGTGGCACAGGGTGGGAACAAGCAGCTGTGAGAAGGTAAAACCACCTCTTTTGACAATAGCACCAGCTCATGCAAAGGTAAATTGATTGTGAAACTACTGCACAATTTACCCAGCTGCATTAGCTCCCAGTGAGCTCCACGTTCCCCACCTGGACTGCTTCTGGTGGCCCAGCCAAAGCTGCACACTGCTGGTCAGCAAACCTGAAGTTTCTTCCTCTGGCTCCTACCTAGTAAATGATGGGTGTGAGAATGCAATTCAAGTAGTTCGATTTCTAATTGCTGTTTGAAATATGGGGCACTAACTCCCTCTCCCCAATGACTGTTCAGTTTTAAGTACTGTAAAATTATCTTCTTCAGGGTCAGTGATTTGTTTTTAAACTCTGGCTCCATGATTTGGAGGCTTGCAGCTTGATTCTTTTCTATTAGTAACATTCAGAACTATAGAAGCTCCTAGGCTTGTATTTACCAAGTTAATAACAAAAGTAACCCACCCATGATGAATAATAATTACATGGACACTTTTTTTTTCGGGAGAGCAATATTAAGTAAACATTCAGCAAAAGCTAAATCTAGTCCTAAGTGAAGCTTCAAAGATTTCTGAACTCTGACAGACCACCCAAGGAAGGAGATTTGAAATTCAAGGTCTCTCTGTGGGCATAATGCTGCTGCTCTTATAATTCTTGCAAGCTAGAGAGCTACAGCTACAACTGCAGTTCCTGCGGTTGAAGCTATTACTAGTCAACTGTAACGGTAGGGCTGCTAGTCGACAGTGTAACTGTAGGGTTTCTAGATCTTATCAATTTGGATCTACAAGGCTTGGCTGATACATTGACTTACCGTCCATCTCTTTTACTTATTTACTGTGGGATGCCAATACATTCATTTGGGTAACACGCTGTGACAGGAGAGATGCTCCCTGTGCATATACATGAGCAAGCTTTCCCTTGGAGGTGTAAGCATTGTGAAGGACGTTTGGCTAGAGCTCAGAGACAGCTGAACTAGTGTGGGTAATGCATTACTTGCTGTCCACTGCGCAGTGGCAACTGATTGTTTGCACACTTACAGTCCGCTGCAAAATGGAAAGAAAAGACATTGGTAAAACTCATTGATTTAAATGTTTCTTTTATGATTTTACCTTATATTTGGAGAGTTGTGTGCTCATCAATCACTGCAGTTCAGTTCATAAGCTGAGATATATTAAATTAGTTAAACCACAGTCTTATGTACCAGAATAGAATTTCTTCCGTTATTAGTAAACACAAATGTGAATCCTAACATTTGCTAAAAAAATGTGACTTTGTAATTTGCAACTTACAGTTGTATAAGCAATAACCTCTAGTATCTCTGCTGCCCTTGCTGTCCTTGAAAGAACAGAAGTGGCAAGAAGCAGAGCTGCTCTTTCTCTGCTGCCCTATTTCAGGGCTTCTTAGTCCTGCTCTTATAAGGAGACGAAAATGTAATAAGGATTAAACCTCACACTAGCTATTTTTATTTGAATAGATAGTTGCTATGCCAGTGCATTTTGAATTTCTGGAGACATTTGGAGTACTTTCAGTTCAGGACAGATGTTTGCTTTCTTGATTTTTTTTTTTAATTTTTTTTTTAACAAAGGTGGAAAAAATGCTTCTCAGTGGTATTATGTTTCTTGAGTTGGCAATACAATTTTCCATGCAAAAGTATCCCTTTGATGATATTCTGGAAGCAGTTCAAGGACTAACTTTTAAATATTTAGCCTAGCTGGAGCTGTTGGATACACTCAATATTTGGCATTCATTTAAGCTAGGCCTGGGGATGGCTAATTGTCAAGATATTGACACAGTTCAAGATACTGATACAAGTATTTGACAGGAACCTGTTTCTTATTTTACAATTGTAATCAAGAATGACTCTTTAACAAAATCCTGCAAGGGATTCTGTACATTTGCATTGAGACTTCTTAACTAATGAAGAAGAGATCAAAACCCTCAAAGCTTTCGTCAGCCTTGAAATCAAAGCACAATGTCTAAAGCTTGTCTCGGTATGGTCAAGAAAGCGTAAGTGGACTTCAGCTAAGTTGGGCACAATTTTTTTTACCAGCCTCCTTTTCAGCTTGCTTGAAATGCTGTCATCAGATATTGGGTTGCCAGCCTTAGCCTAGTGCAGCTTGATAGGATATCGTTTCTGTTGTGCACTCTTCATGTCCCAAGTTCATGGCACTCTGTTGTTGTGTGGCAATGTTTGCGATTCCATGACTTCAGGCAGCTTTGTTTTACGTAATGCTCCCAGTTCCTGCACTTGTGAGAATGTATGTCTGTCTTTCTCAGAAAGAAAGAAAGGAGTATCAAGGTTTCCCAACTGAAAAATCATAACTAAACCCACCTTCTCCAACATAACTGCATAATAACTCAAAATGTGACTTGAGAGTGCCCTGAAGGCTCAGAAGGCAGAAGTTGACTAAGAAAAAGACAACAGTCATTATAATTCTTTAATCTCTTGACTTTTTTCAAATGATGTCATGATTTTTGTAGTTTGATTTGTGAATTTTTAGTACCTGGGATTTCCACTACTCATATTTCTCCACAGCCAGCGGGAGTGTTCCAAGTTCTTTGCGTATTCACCTCTGATCAGATAAATACACAAGCCAAGAATAAACGGCACTGTTTCTTCTTACTGCTTCATCTTCCGCACTGACTGTTAACGCTCCATAATTATGGGCACCTGTTTCACAGAAGATGTATAATCCTTATATATAAGGATTCCTTCCTTATATATAGACCATATGTAATGGTCCTTCACAATCCTTATATATATCCTTATATATATCCTTATATACAAGACAATAAACCATGACACGCTTTTTTCCTCAGATTTTTAGTTTTCTGTCTCTAGAAGTAAACCAGCTTCCCTGGTCTTATAATGGAGCTGGTAGCAGGATTTTTTAATTAAAGTTGCTTACCATTTCCAATTTTAAGATCCTGTTTTCAGTTGTTTAAAAGTTTCCCAGGTTTTGTCTGCTCAAGCCAGAATTTTCCACGCAGAGTTTGCATCCCATTGAATTGCTTGGGAAAATTCAGGAGAAGCAGTGTATCTGTTTCTGGAAATTTTACAGGAAAGAGGTTGCCTTGGTGATATTAAATGTCTCACATCCATGTGATTGAAATGATTGGGCACCTCCATCCTTTGGATCAAGAACTTGATGGTTGGACAGGTGACCAGATGCTGGATATGAGATGGGGAGACAGCTATGACCCGCTTTCTGCATGGTAGTGGTTTGGATATGGCTGCAACATAGACAGACTGCAAGCACAGGAACAGAAGGAACTGCAGACAGTAAAGCCATGGCATTTCAAACTGACCTTCCTGTGGACATGCACCATGACCCATTTTAAGTCATTGTCTTGAATTTTTTTCCTTGGGTATTTTTTTTTCCATTTCTTGCCTATTAAAAGGGAAAAAAAATGACCAGTGCCCTGAAATGCTGACTGCAAAGGGATTGCACTAAACAGTTTGCTTTCATTTGAGAAGTTCTGGGATGTCAGAGTAATTGCCTTTCAAGTCCATCCAATACCCATCTCATGTGTAGATCCCTGCACCTGTTTCACGCTTGTCAGTAGGCCATCATGTCTTTTCCTTATAGGTTCAGGGAATGTGTTGAAGAGTGAGATGGGATCCTGCTGCATGTCTGAGCCTTGTCTAGCTAGGTGGTACTTACAGAGCTGGGGAGGGTTTTGAAGGTGCCTGCCAAATTGCATCTGCTAGAGCTGGAGAACCAAGTTAATCAGTTGATTAAAAATGAAGGGATGGATCTACCCCTGCAAAGAAACGCTGCCTGGATTGCAGGTAGTTTCTGCCTTTTGGCTTCGTATCTCTGGCATATCTTGTGGACTGTGTTGAGCTGTGGAAGAAAGAGATCGATCCCTGCATCTGGAAATGCACAGGTAGTAAATATACTCTTAATAAGTTAGATGTATTTCACCGATCAGTATCAATATTGTTTAACTGGATGAATACTGCTTGTGTTCTGATGTAGCCAGTTAAACCTATCTGTTCTTTCATGGAGCGGCACATATCCTCTCTTTTACAGGAGTCTATCCAGCAGGAAATCCTAGACAGTCAATGTGCTTTTCAGGAAGGTGCATCTGTGCCCTTGCTGTTGGAGTGCTTTGTCTTGCCATTAAGACATGATTCATCCTCTAGTGACCTCTGCTGGGTGCAGTATGAGGGACTGCATGATGGTTACCCTCTTTGGCCACAGTCGGAGCAAGGCGGCCAGCCTTTCTTGTGGGACTTGGAGATCCCCAGTAAGGCTCATGCCCATTATTTTCCTGTTGTTGTCAAGTGAACGTAGTATTATCTCCCCAAAGAAGTAGCCTCACTAGTATAAAGTGCAGTGATGACCCATCGTGTTTTAGCTCAAGAGGTTTTAGAAGAATTTTTAACAGGAAACATTG
This sequence comes from Pterocles gutturalis, assembly GCF_000699245.1. Classification (NCBI taxonomy): domain Eukaryota; kingdom Metazoa; phylum Chordata; class Aves; order Pterocliformes; family Pteroclidae; genus Pterocles; species Pterocles gutturalis. Next base: position 11,136 of record NW_010141767.1, read on the forward strand.
CTTAAACAAAAGAAATTTATGAGCTTAGAAAGGCAGAAAGGAAGATGCTTGTCCTAAAATAGCTCCAAGGATGTAGATGGCCAGAATGCTTAGGAATTTAATTAGTTTGCTGCAAATGAGATTTTTCTTTTTCTTTCTTTCTTTCTTTCTTTCTGTGAAGACATCCATGTGCAGAATCTCAAAACTGATTTCATGTCAAAGATTTGGGATCTGAAAAGTCTGCAACCTCACACATGCATATTCTTCTTGTACTATTAGCCGAAAGAGCTATGGCCTAATGTGAATATATAGCACAATTTTTCATACACTGTGTGAAGACCTCACAGGTGATAAGGAGAATAACTGAAATATTACTACGCATATCAGCACTCAAAATTGATAAGATTCATAAGGAAATCAAAGAAAGCAAAAAGAAAAAAAAAAGAAGTGTAGAGTTCTTTGTATACTCTTCCATGATGACCTAAGAAACTCATTATATGAATGTCCTCTAATCCATCAGAAAAATTGTTCTTTTGGAAATGTGTAGTATTATTTTCCTCAGTAAAAGCAAACCATCCAGATTTTCATAAAGTTTTTGATCCTGTTTCTATTTGTACGGGTTCTGCTTCTCTGATATATGTGCATGGATAATTGGAAAGAAAGGAAAAACTAAGGGGCCACTTGGAAAGTAAAAGCATGTTAGAAATGTATTTATCCATGTTGTTAATTAATTTGGTAGTGTCAGTTACTGAATGATGATATTTTTTTAAATGTGCACTTCAAGTAATGGTCTTTAAGTCCATTCTTTAGCCAACTTGATAGAACATGAAGAACTAGCTGTTCAGTACCATAGTGTTGAGGAGAATGTTGTCCACTCTGTTGAATCTGAAATTCAGTCACATTCAATTACTTGAAACTGCTAAGAGTGTAGAATTGTATGTTTCATGTAAGACAGTCAAACAAGAGTGGTAAAGAGAGGATAATTAATAGACATGTAAAAAACATACCAACACTCTGTTCTTCATAGAAAGTGGTTTCTGTAGCTTCACTGACAAGTAAAAAAATCAATTGTATGGTTGGTGGTTTGCATTTTGTATCTGATGCAGTCCGAAGCTGTTACTGCGCTCACAGATGAGCTTGAAAAAAATCTACTTTTTTGTTTATGCCTAGCTCGCTAAGATTTTGCGTTTTTTTCTTTGGTGAATTGTAGTTTTTAAGGAAAAAGAAGTTCGTTTCATTTCACTGTCCTATTTTTATTGCACTTCTACTGTTTTGCTACTGTCAGTTTATTTTCCAGTTTTTAAGACCTAAGGCCAGTGTATTAAATGGTATTTGTTAGCAAGAGAACTATATCCATTGCATTGAGAAGAAAACAGATTTTAAAATACCCTGTGTTAAGACTACTGAAGATTGCTTTCTAGGCCTTACCTGCTCTAAAGTATTTTTTTCCTGAATTTTGCATAAGTAGGTGACTCAGAGAGCTCTTTGCCAGTTTTGTTACACACGTTGTGAAGCCACTTTTGAAGTTTGGAGTGGTAACATTTGTCAGACATTTGTTTTTTGATTGCTCTGCATGTAAGTTATGTTTATTCTTTCGAGTTAAAAGGTCTCTCATGAAGTGCAGGTTTCCCATGCTATCTCGTAAGTCCTCATACATAGAAAGGTGGCATGGACTCAGAAGTATTTCAACAGCAGGGCCTTGAAATACTGCCCGTCCTTGCCAGGGACTGGCAGTAGGGCTGTGCTTGTGCAGGGACTCCTGTATAATCTGAATCCTTAGCTTTGGGAGGAAATGAGTCAAGAGCAGCCTGAGACCAAGATTGCATTCCTAGATCTCCCTTGTTCCTCTGCATGCTGATATGTGTCCTGCGGCTCTCAGACCTGTGAAGGTTTGGACACATGGCTAGTGTGATCAGAAAGGCTGGTAATGTCTACCAGAGTTCATATTTGAGAATGGTACTTCCTTGAACTCCCAAAGTGAAGAAAGAAGGAGGATGGGATCTAAAGAGCTCTATGGGTCTTGCTCACTTTTCTTCAGTTCTGGAGAAAATGTGAGTTAGACTTCCTAAGGGAGTGTGAGGGAACAGTGCTACCCTTTGGTCATAATGCTCCTTCCTCAAAGCAGTGTTAATTGAGAAAGAAAATTGATCTCTAACAAGTAACTTTCAGTAAATCCATTTTCTTTCTGTATATGATACTACAGCAGAATACAACTGCCAGTGGCAGGTAACTGCACTTTTGATAAGCCTGTATCTGTTCAGTAGGTTATAGAGGGCCTTTGGTAATAATTATACGTGTTATCATGAGCAAGCAGAGACCCTAACAGAGATTGTGTGAGGCACAATACAGGTCAGACCCACTCCACAGAATTCATTATCTGAACAGATGGATAAAGGAGACGTAAAATGAGAAACACATACAGAGGTGGATGAAGAGTCTCCTCAGGTCATACTCTGTCAGTGATACCTGTACAGAGACAGCTATAATATGGAAATGAAATTACTGACTCTCTGTCTAGTATCCTCTTTACATAGCTATATGCTGAGATCTGAGGGGAGGCATGCCTCCGAACCCTCAGCCTACTGGATCCCAGCCCTTTCACGAATGCTGATTAGTTTGAAGTAGTCCTGCACACCATTTGGACCAGGATCTAAAATGTCAAAAATTTGTAGCAGCTTCTAGATGTTTTCTTTATTTTTCTGGTGTTCATTTAGTGACTTTGCAGCTTTTCAGGACTACATCCAAGGAGTGAATTGCACGTACCCCAGTTCATTCTCCTTGGTTTTTACTTAGATTCTATGAATACTGTGGTGAGGGGTTTATCATAACCTTTGGAATATCTGACTGTTAAAATGTACAAAAATCAGATCAGTTTTGATACAGCAAAGGCATAGATATTTATTTCAGTGTAAAAAATGTCGAATCTTGTCTGTTTAGAAAAATACCTCTTTTCCTTAAAAACTCCTCTTTGACCTTAGATGCATAACTTAGCAAAGAATTCTTTTGGCCATGATCATTCAAAGGCATCTCATTACAGGTTACTGACCCAGCCAATTTGTAACATACACGGAGGTGCAGGGAGATACATCCAGATCATCCCTGTGACCTTTCTCTTCTGGCACCCTTGTGCAATGTCTAGTGGACATGTTTATCAGAAGTCACGGTGCAGTAAGTGACTTTCCAGTACTGAGCGCAGTGCAGGGGTTCCAAACAAGAGCCCTTGCATAGGAGAGGTCTCATTTGTGTCACTTTGAACAGAAACCACACTTGTAATGAGCATTTTAAGGAGATGAGGATCTTAATTTTTCCCCTTATATGGACAATCCAATGTAATTGCTGATGTTTGGTCCTTCTGTGTTTGCTGAAAATGGTTTGTTTTTCACTCCTGAGTTAAACAAATTCCTTAATTGCTTATATTGGAAACAAACTTTTGTTAGCCATGCATTGTGTAGGATATAAGGGAGGATTTTTTTATTAAGTACTATGTAGTCAAGTGCTTTTAAATGCTTGATTGATTTTTACAAATGAAATTCCTGAGATAAATGAAAATGGGGCTCTATAGTATGACATTATGCTAAAGAAAGCACAAGAGGATGTTGTTATAATACATGTAAAGGAATTTGTTACTGATACTAAAAAGAGAAGAGAGTATTTTTCAATAGTTCCTTGTCTTCAAGGCTAACTAAGCAGATATATCAGTACACAAGATCTCCTTAACTCCACACCTGGACTGAACAGTGATGGAGCAGATATGTGAGCAGAGAGATTTCATTTCAGCTGTGACCCTATCTGGTTATGAGCCTGTCTGGTTGACCTTGTATCTTGAATAGTCACTGTAGTTGAGGATGATAGGAGCAAATCACAGCCTTTTGTCTTAACAATTGTCAGTGAGACAACAAGGTACAGAATGATTTTCTGTTGACCTTTGACAATGCCACAGCCCTTAATATCATCATTACATTTTAAAGGACATGCTCACCAAGAGAATTCTTTCTTTTGTCAAACCAAACACTTTGTGATGTCTTTCTGAAATTCATGGTACACCCATGTTTGATAGTTCTGAATCTGGAGAAACTGCCTAAAGCCTCTTGGTCTTGTGTGGTTTAGACCATCCCAGAGGCACCCTGCATCTCTTATTTATACATACCTTATGTATTTCTTCCAATTCATATGTTAACAGGGCCTTATTATGATTTCAGGAGAAATGTATTCTATTCTATAAGAATAGAAATGTATAGTATGGAAGTGTAGCTTGCTGGGGAGGACATCTAAAGAGTTGGAGAGTCTCAACATAAGTCTGTATAGCACCACTAAAATTCAACAAAATTCAGAAAATTAGGACAAATGCATCAGACAAAATGACTGAAACCATTAACTTATTTTTCTATAAAGAGGTATTTTTTTAGTCACTTTGCAGCTTTTCAGCACTACATCCAAGATCTGTATCTTTAAATTCCATCGTGTACAAACCTCATTTTTGGTTGTAGCATAACTCACTGTCTGTTAAAATAAAGACACCTGCAAAGGTATGGATTTATCCAAATACTTAAATTGCCCTGATTTCTGAAGGCATTTTTGCTTCATTGTCCTGATTCCACATACATCTACTGCCTCGCCTGTAACTCAAGTTAGTTACCAGGTTCGTTAAATGCAGTACTTACAGTGCTTTCCTTGCTGTAAGGAGAACACCTTGTACACGTAGTGCTGCATAATAAGATGTGTATTACAAATATTTATAATAAAGTTGTACAACAAATACAAGATGTAAATTCAACTGTAAGTCACTTATTAAAAATTGTTTACGTCTATCAGGCAGCTACTCCAGAGAACAAGCCTGAAAATCTTTAGCTAGGAATTCATGGTTGGAATTCCCAACAAGTCAAATAGATTTTATTTAATGATCTTCTTAAAGAACCCCTATGAAATATTTTCTGGCTGCCGCCAGTTGCCAACAGATTGAATCAAAATGTTTGTAGGGGCTAGTGTGGGACTTCTAAAGAAAGCTTTTGTGGTGCCTTTTTACACTATTCCTGGCTCACGCCTGTGCTGTATGTGGTTCCCCCTGCTTCATTACCAGTAGTTTAATGCATGGTTAGATAGTTCAGGAGGCCAGCTCAGGATGAGCATTTGCTCCTTATGTCCTCAGGCAACAGAAAGTTTCTCAGCATTAGAGATTATTTATGGACACTGTGAGTGACAGTTGTCACATCAGAGACCTGACAGTCTAAGTAGGCAGTCCGTTACAGAACTGTATGGAGAAGCAGGGACTTAGAGGGATGGACAGCACCCAAGGTCAGCCAGCGGATCTGTGACAGAAGCAGGGCTATGAGCCAGAGTTTCTGACTTCCAGGCCGGGACCTGAGGCACACTGCTACTGAAGCATAACCCCCTTGCAATGAAGGAAATATCTTCCTTATCACACCTGTTTCTTACATCTGGAGTTCTATTCTCTGACACACGTTGTAAGAAGGCCTTCATGTTATTAGCATTTGCCAAGTGTGTATGAGATCTTTTTTTTTCCCCCCACAAATTCTTCAGTCATCTCCATTTCAGCATCATGTGACTGTGGTAGAGAAAATTGGCTTCCTAGCTATCTCTGGGTTCCAAAATCAGTGGAATGCTTAATTGAAAGAATATGGGTTGGCAATAATGTTTTAAGCTCTATTTCCAGATCTGCCAAGTCTCCCATACTTCCCAGGATCTCCCGCATCTGGAATCATACTCTTAATGTATGCCGTGTCTGGAACTATGAATGTTTTTTCCAAAATCTTCAGCAGACACCAAAGAAAAAATTGGACTCTTAAAAATAAAAAATCCCACATTATTTTTCACTTGCATTTGACTTGAGAAACTGAATTTTGTGTTTTAGCTTGGAAATCATCATAATTTATAGGGACCCATCAATGCAAGGAAGATCAAGAAGAAGAGAAGTGCATGTCTGTAGTGTTATATACAAGTTTGATCAACATGAATTTGGAATGGGAATTAATTTGAGTGTCAGATGAACCACTGAGGTTTATGCCAAATAAACATTGTATAGGAAAAAACCCCAAACATTGCTATGGAACAACTGTTTATCCATTGCTCAATATCTGTCCTTTTTTTTTTTTTTTTTTTTTTTTTTCCTTAGCTTATAGAGGCATGCCTCCTCTGGTCTTTGTGGTACTCCACTGTAGTCCAAAAGAGTCATTCAGTATTAGAAAGAACTACATGAAACTAAAGCATGGCTTTCTGAACCACGTAAGACATTTAAAGTACTGCTATCTGTTGGTCAATTATAATTACAAACAAGGAAGTACTGTTTGTTCGTGTGGCAAGCTCAGATCTGCTACCTTCCAGTGAGCTAAAATGACAGGCTAAAGAATGGCCAGAGATTCTTGACTGTGCAGGTGGTCTTGTATTACACATTATTTACAGTTAGTCTATTCCCATGCTTGAAGTTAAGCATGTGCTGAAATGCTTTGTTAAATCAGGGTTGTTAGGTATTATGTATTTATTTACATTGAGATTGTCTGAGCATACACCAAGTAAAAAGACAATTACTTTTTCAAGAAGCTTATATTCTATGTGTAAATAAAAACAAAAGGAGAATGACAAAGCAAAGCAAGAAAATTATTGTTCAGTGAATTTGTCTTTGTAGCTAGCCTTTGCCTAACCAGTATAATGCTTTAATCATATCAGAGGTTTTTTTTCAAGCTTCATTCTGCACGGTTTGGTTTTTGTTAGAATTTTGCTGTACCATGGATTGTGTGATAAGCTTTCTGTTGCTGATTCCTTGAAATAGGTTAAAGTGCAAAAGAATAAAGGAAAAGCTAAAAGAGAAATTGGAGGAGTGAAGAGAAGCTGGCCCCTTTTTAATTTCTTTTAAAATTGTCAGACACCCAGATTGCTTCTCTTTTACAGAAGTTCTCCATTTAGATCAAACCAGGCCAAACTCCTTTGGAGTTATTCTGGTTGACACAAGCCAAGAATTGGTCTGCTGTGTTTCACTGAGCAGAAAATAAAGAAACCTGCATTAGGATAATTCCCTCTCCCCACCAAAAAGTGGAATTTCAGTAAATAAAATGTCCATTTCAGATAAAATTCACCCAGCTGCCTCTGATTCATTGTCAGAATTGTGGTCAAATGAGAGTTTCAATTGTATCTCCGAAATGTAAACTCTGTGGCTTATGAAGCTAGATATTTTTTTTAAAGCCATTGAGAACTAGCTGGGCTCATTTCTCTGTATTCTTTTTTCTGTGCTTTCATACTTATTTTCCCTGAAAGTGATTCAGCATCTCTGTTTTATGAGTAGGACTCTTACAATATGGGAGACAGGAACTTGGACTAACATCCCTTTACTGTCTGAGCATCAGTTTAAAATGTGTAATGTATATAGTATATATGCACTGCTATCTGATTGAATGGGGTAGACTAAGAATTGTTTGAAAGATTGTTGCCAATAATGGTCATCTGAATGCAATGAAAAGAGAGAAGAAAATTGCATTCAGATTAACTGTGATCTATGGATTACATGGGATATAAACCTTCAAAACTAGCAGGCTTATGTTTTTATTAGGAACTGTTGCCAAACATTTGTCTTTTTTTAGAGATCCTAATGCAGATAATCCTACATTTGTTTTCTAAAAACAACCTCTGTGATTTTTATGAGCTACAGTAGTAGGTCTCCCATTGTGTCCCCATCACCTTACCTGTTGTTAGCTTGCTGGTGTTCAGGAAGCGTGTTTGCAAGCTGGTGTTTGCAGGCTGACAGATGCAAAACTGGTCCCTGTGTGTATGCAGGCACATGTCTAAACTCTCAGCAGTGTGCCAATTGCTCTGCTTGGATTAAGTTGTAACAAGAATAAGTCTGTCCCCAGCAAGGAGAAGTCCTCACTGATTAGCTACAGGTATTTTTCAAATACTCTGCAAGTGATATTTCGGTTCTGTCTCTCCCCAAAACGTGGGTCCTACATACTTTGCGTGCAGTGTATTTTTTTCTTTTGAGGGACTGATAAGAGCAGCTACAGTTTACAGTGACCTCCAGTGGTGAAAAGCCTCTTTAGAAGAATGACATAGATAATATTCCAATTTTGTCTGAACGTCATCCCTCAGAGGGTTTAGGTGGTGCAGGTTTCAGTCCTATTACATTAATAGAATCATAGAATGGTTTGGGT
>NW_010141768.1:0-231 GCF_000699245.1 Pterocles gutturalis
TTCTGGTGCACTTCTGGATAGGGGTGGCTGAGCATTATGAAAACGCATGGGACATAACATTGTAAAAAAGGAATTTCCCTGTCATGAAATGTTGTCTGAAACAGCACAGTAGACCCTGAGCATGTAGTGGGAGGGGCTTCCAGCTCTGCTATCCTTTGGCTATCCTCCCTGCCATAAAATGGTGGGTGAAACAAAATGGCAGGCCCCCGTGTCTGCCGGGGGGGGACTTAC
>NW_010141769.1:0-9384 GCF_000699245.1 Pterocles gutturalis
ATTAAAAATATATATATATAATTGCGTGTATGTATATATATATATATATTTAAATGACTCACCATAACTGCTGAGCCTTGTCTTCAGGTCTAACTGCCAATCCCTGCAATCCCCGCCAGGCAAGCCATAGCTGTGGGCCACCACTGCCTTTTTGGCATTGCCGCTGCCCCCGTGTCCCTGCAGGTGACGACCAGGCTGGGCGTGGGGTTGATGTTGTATTGACAGAGCAATTTGCGAATTTACAATTTGTGTCAGTATAGATTTCATATTTGCTAAAAATGACTTGCCTTTCTAGCTGGAGAGGAGCTTTTTAAAATGGTTTTCTTTTTTTTTTAATTTGCTTTTTATTCCTTGTGATAGGGGTTTGGAACTTTTAGGAGTATTACTGTAAGAGAGCTTTTGTGTGAGCTCTGCACACAACATGCCAGCAACTCTTCACAATCACTAATAGGTAAAACTACTCCGGGATTTCAAAGCTTTTAACAAGACCTTGTCTAGACTGGTATTTAGCGGCAATACAATTAAATTATACTGCAAAAGAAAAAAAAAGAGATTAAATTATTTTAATTACCTTTTGAAGCCCCTGTAGAGGTCAGACCTTGATCTGATTTAAATACATGCACATCAGGTGTTACTCCACTGACGTGGCAGCTGTGCAAAGGTTAAAGGCATCACAGTGTCAGTCTATAAGGCTAGCTAAAGCCTAGTCTATAGTACATGTATATGTGCAATAAATTAGGGGGTTTTCTTTTTCTTTTCCTTTTTTTTCCTACAGCCTTTGCCAAAAAGAATACCACAGCACGGGGTGGTGACTCAGGACCTCATGTGAAATGCCCGGGATGCAGACACTGGCCACAAACCTTCCTGGGATGCACGGATGTGTTTACCCTGCCTAGTCCCCATCTCCTCGCTGTCACATACCCCCTTGCCCCACAGACCCGCAGTGTAGAGCGAAGGCCAACAATGGCTTTGCTGAAGGCAGATGAAAATGGGCTCCCACCAGCGACTGGTGGGAGGGATTTGTGGCCATTCGACATGGCACCAACCCAGGGACCATTTCACCTCTGAAATGGGCTCATCATGCCCAGCCCAGAGTGGGAGAGGGCTTGTCCCTATAGATTTCTCCCCTATCATCTCATTTATCATTTCCCCATTATGTGGGGGTGGATGGCTCGATGGCATTGCTTTGCTTCTTGGGTTTTTGCAGCCCTCCACATTAGATGCATCTCTTATGCCTGATAGTCCTTCCCTAGATAATTAAACCTTCATTTGTTGCTTCCTTGCAAGTCCAGATTTTAAAACTACACTTTTTTTTTTTTTTTTTTTTTTTTTTTTTTTTAATGTTAGGTTAGGATCACTTCCAACTTCCAATCCCCAATTTAGATTACATGCTCAGAAACTAACTCCAAACATTTACTGCTTTTGAAGGTCACAGTGCTATTGATTGATTTCCAGTTATAATGTATGTTGTCCTAACATGAGTTAAAAACATTCTGGGCTAAATCCAAAAATGCCGGGATCAAAGCATCTGGACTTCTTGCTTTCATGTTTGGCACATAAAGGGGCTGGCAGTCACCAATGTGGTCTTGGCTGGGCTATAGTTGTTTTCATTCTCTGATGTGAAACAGTTGGGAATCACAGACCCTCCAACAGTTATAGTGGACTAAATAAAAATTGGCTTAATAACCTGCCAAGCATTTGAAAGTGCCAGTCTCCACAGTTTTTCACAACTTATTGGCTATGGCATGTTTTTCTTTTCATTTCTCTTGTGTTTTTTTTTTCATCCTCGCTTTCTCTCTCTCTTTTTTTTTTTTTTAAGAAAGAATTTTCTATAAAATTGGACTTTTTCAGTTGAGTATTTGAAATAGGTAAACTCTTCATCTCATCAGACTCAATTTATCATCTTTGATCTGACTTCACTCATTCCTTTGGCCACTCCATCTGATTTTTAATTAAAAAAAAATCATAAAAACATTTTCCCTATCAAACTTATCACATAAGAAAATAAACAAGGGTGGATGTCTTGGCTAGTCTGCCTCAAAGATATCCCAGCACTGCATCTGCACATCAGCTTTTCACTTTCAAATTCACTTTAAAAAGATTATTCCTAAAGTTTTTTCATTAGTCTCCCTAAAAGCTTCTATTTATATTTGCTGTTTATAAAATAGCATCCAGAGGCCATTGTGCAATGCGCTGCACATAGTCAAAAGCCATCCAGCTCTCGAGACAAACAATGGAAATACTTCACAGATGGGAGCTGTTTTACAGATGGCGTATGGGGGCAGGAGAGACGCGAAGGGTGGAGAGAGGAAGAAATATGGATGTTGGCCATGGTTGTGAAAGAAGCCAGTGGCAGAGCCAGGCACTTAACCCACGTTCCCATCCAATTGCTTCCCTATTAATTAATTTTCCTCTCTCATCCTTTTAGAAGACACATTATAATTTTTACACCTTTCTCTCATGTTTCTAAAAAAATAATCCTTCATGCACGTCACACATTTTTCAGTTGCTTTGGCCAATTTCAAGGAACTTTGCATTGGCTTGGGGAGTGATGCTTCGGAGCAGATGCAGGGGCTGCCCATGGCGAGGGCACCTTGGGGCAGCACCAGGAAGGTCAACACCTCCAAAGTAAAAGAGCTGCTCCTGTTATTTCCAGCTGGGCAACAGCATCTTGTTGCACATGAGGTTGAGGGTTACGCTCAGACAAGTTTTAGTGTAGCCTATCGGTCAGCAAGAGCAGTGCTGCACCTCTCACGTCCCACTCTTGACAGCTAATCCCCAGGGAAAGGGAATTTATTGCAGCCCCATCAGCAGTCCAGCCTTGCACTAGACCTCAGCATTCAAGATTGATACGATAAATGTTCTTTGCTCCATTCCTGTATGGATTTCAGCGAACGTCTCCCAAGGGAGACGCACGCTGCAAAACCCTTTTCAGCTGCCCAAGCTGAGCTGAGATTCCTTCATTTCATGCAACTGATATCATAGGGAAAAATAGGAGGAAAAAAAAAAAAAGGACATTATGGTCCTTAACCTCTGAATGAGGAGCAAGGTCTGCTCTGGCGGATTTTTAAGCAGCTCGTTTTCAACATCTCCATGAAGCTTCCAATCAGTTCTGGGACAGCAAGGCTTTGATTGAAGAGAGACTAAAAGCAGCTAAAACTAATGTTTTAGAGACAGTCAGGACATGAGGGATGAAGTGTTTCAGTAAAGAGATGATTTCAGTTCTGGCACCTTTGGCAGGGCTAAATATCTCTTTTGGACTTACAATAATGAAAAAATGGATCTACCGCTAAGAAAATCAACTCTCAGCATAAAAACCATATTTACCATTAATATGTAGTCCAAGGACATCTAAAAGTAAGATTACTTTATAGCAAAATGAATATAAATTTGGCCTGCTAAAGGATTTTAAGGAATTTTTGTGTTCAGGTGAAACATTGTCAATTGGTGCTGTGTGTGGCTATATTTATACAGTCTACTTTTCATATTGCCATTAGAAAACCCTGTGCACATTCTTTCCATGTAAAATAATTTAGTAAAATAACTTAGTCCAACACTTACACCTAGTCTGAGTATCAAAGATTTTTTTTTATTTTTAATGCTTTGATTATAAGTGAGTAAATGAGCATATGTGCAATTATATTTTGGGTGCAACAGTTTCAGCTGCCACATTTTGGCATTTTATTTTATTAGCTAAAAGCTCACATATGGTTTCCATGTTTCCAATCTGGCTTTAAGGATGCAATGGCTGAATTAAGCAATGTTTCTCCTCACTCCAATTCCCTTAGATATACTTAAAAAGTCCATTCAGATTATAAAAAAAGTAAATTAAAGTTTATAATATTCAGAAGGTGGCCCAGGGTAGTGACTAATACACTGCTATCTTGTAAGTGCCCTTGCACCCTGCAGAAACTGTGAAAAGCCATGTTTCATAGTTCAAAATATTAAATCACTTCTGTGATCCTGTGGGGTAGTCATGCCTGAACACCAAAATATTTCTTTTACGAACAATGATGCCATTATATCAGTGCTGGAGCCGCCAGATAATGGGTCACCCTGCATGTGCATGGCTACCAGGATCTGCAGGTCCTCCAGCACCTCCTGATGTTGGACCTGGGGGATTTGGGGAGGACTCTGAGAGCCCCCGTTCAACGTGGTCTGACAAAGCCTGGAAAAATGGCCTGAGGGAAGGAGCTCAGGCTGTTTGATGCATTGCCACGAGGGTGAGCAACATGAGCTGAGCAGCAGATGGGACTGAGGTCTGAAAGAGGGGCACAGCTCCAGGGAGGACATCACTGGGGAGAACTGAGTGTGCTGCAGCCTCAGAAACAGCTGCAATCAGGAGAGCAATGGGACTGAAGTACCATTTTATATATATATATATATACACACACACCATTTTATATAGATATATATCTATCATTTTTATATCTATGCACATACAATTTTTTTAGACATATATATATATTTTTTTTTTCCAGTAAGCTTGAGGAGAATTGCAAAGGTGCTTGTTCTGACATGGGAAATGTGCTAGCTATCTCCCAATGCACAAAGTGTGGTTATGAAAAGGGCAATGAACAACTCTGGATCCTGTGGGGAAAGAAATTGCCTGCGTTTGCAGCAGAGGTGGTGTGGCTTGGATGTCAGGCAAAGCTTCCCAACTGCAAAGGTCGGGAAGCACTTAATAAAAAGAATGAAGTTAGCAAGTCCCTTGAGAAGAGGTTTTCAATAACTGCGTGGGCAAACACGTCAGGGATGCTCTTGGTATCAGAGCAGCAGCTTGACTGTGCGACCCCCAAGGTCCTAGCCAACCCTGCATTTCTGGGAGCTCATGGAAAGGCATCTAGCATGTCTGGAAGCACAGGAGTGTGGGACTTCTCCACTGCATTGGTGCAAAACCAAATCAGATTCAGTATATCCCCCTTCTCCAGGCTGCCAACCTAACCAACCATCAAACTCCTTGTTCCCCTTTTTGGGCTTCCTAATTCACTTTGGTCCACACGTTTTTGCTGTCAACATGAGGTGACACGTGTGCCCTCCCACGAAGCACCCGTGATTGCTGCTGACAGTACGTGTGACACTAGGGGCTTTTTCAGAGCTAGAGCACGGCTGCTCTGTTTGGGGTTGATTTGAGATGTTCAGAGACTGAAGTACTGTGATCTGATCTGTATCACATTTTACAGACATAAGAAAAAAAATGTATAGGTAGATACCGAGACCAAACCTCTACCAGATATTACTGCCAGGGGGAAACTGGTCTCCACTTTCAGTATTTACCTGAGTTTTTATTGACCACTAAGCAATCTGCCTGAGTAAAGCCCCCAAAGGATCAGAGATACAGACATTCTTTTCCACATCTTCAAGTTTCCATCTAAATTCATCCTAATCCAGCAAAACACGCAAGTTTGATCATAAACCGTATCCATAGGTACACTTAAGTCTGGGATTAAACAGTTTGCTGAACAGGGTCCCTACGTTACTAAGGCATTGGCTGCTAGTCTTGGCTCTTTTTTCAGCTAAATTGAGATGGGAAAAGGTTTCCACATTGGGATGAAGCCAAGCTCTTTAATGTTCTTTTCCTCTCCCATTCTCCCCCCCACACCCCTTTTTTTTTCTTTTTTTTTTCTCCAACAGAACAAGATAGATGCCTGACAACTGTTTCTATCTTGCTAATATCCTGGAACTTAAGCCTTTGGGTGTGGGAAATTCAAGACCAAATCTCTGCTCAGATGCATTCAGTTGAAGGTTGTAATCCCAGGTCTCGCACATGTGAGCTATCCTGACCGCTGGGCTATTTAAAGCAGCAGCATTCTTGTAAATCACAGACTAAGAAGTGGAGACAGTGAAAGGGATGGTCTAAGTTCATCTGATCCTCCACAGAGCTTTGGTGTTGAAAAACAATTTTTCTAAAGTTTTATTTTAATTGAAGTGTCATGACCAACTCTAAACATTCAACTGATATTTTAAACGGTGGCCACTTCCTCCCCCCCCCCAGTTATTTGGAGATATCAAACTCCCATAACTTTGCCTGGAGTCATGGAGAAGAAGGTAACTTCAGCTTTTCTGAAAATCAGCTGTACATATCATGTTTGCGAACAGAATTACTGTTTGCGATCACTTTTTAAAATGTAGATCTTGGAAGTCTTCCCTTCTTAGTACTAGTGAAATGAAATAATCAAAACATTGAGAGTTTGGAGAACAAGTGAATATTGTGTTGAAAGTTCCACATAGTGCCTGGACTGGTCCACACGGACATGCAATCTGCAAGATCAAGAGATGCTTCAGCCCTTCTACCGACACTTGAAAAAACCATTACAAGGCTTAAGGAGGAAAAAAAAGAACGTAATGGAAACATCCGCTTAAAAAGGAACGTTTCCAATCACTGGTACTCCATTCATTACAGGCCTGAGTGGTTCCAGAGACAACAGAAAACTATGCATTGTTGCAATGCCAAGAACAAGAGAGGCAATACGGATGTTGTGCTGCTTCTCACTCATGGCAATCTGAATGTTTTCATGCCCTTCCCATCTTGCCCGGCTGTGTTCATCAGCCAGGAGGTTAGTGCCGTTGTCTCACTGGTGACCAGACATGCGATGCTGAGTGGGGGGTGATGGGGACACTTCGGGGCCCTTCCAGCCAGAGGCAGGTTGGGTTGGGACGCTGGCACCGGAACTGTGTCTGCTTGCACAGCCTCAAGAGCAACATAAGGCATTTGCTCAAGAGCAGGCAGACACTGGTCAGGATTTCTGCCTAATGTATTGTCAAGCTAAAAAGCTTTTATGGGAGGTAAAGGTTTTTTTTATGGGAGGTAAAAACACAGCACTCATTTAATTAACTACCTCAAAGTCTTTCCTTTAGAGAACCACATGTCTGAAGTTTTCCCAGGCCCACTGTGATAACCTTGTTAAAATTTGGACAATATTATTTAATCTTTGCTCTGTAGGCCAGACTTCTGCTATTTCCCCAGCGTCGCTGCAGCGTGGCAGTTGCCTACATTACAGCACAGACTCTCCAGCATGGTGAATAATTGAAAAATGTCACCATATGTTGCAGGTATCTCAAGAGCACTTTCAAAAATTTCATCTCAAGGTCCAGGAAGACACAGACACTAATAAAGCACCGTGGACTTTTTCAGAAAGTGAGGCAGCAGCGCTTCATTAGAGCTTGCTTTCAATGTCTGTCTAACGGAGCAGAGGGTGGACGATTTCTGCTAAGTACCACGGGGATTTCTGCTCAAAATATTCACTGCTTCACCATGTAAGGCAGAAATAACCCATCACTGTCCAATATTACCTGCATTGAGTTCAATGGGCCAATGGACCATAACCAGAAGTAGGACATCAGCTGCCACAGCCCAGCCTAAAGTCCGTTGCAGCCTAGTGGAGTCATCAACTTCTCTTGAGTTTCGATTAAGCCAGAATGGGTTAAGAAACGGGTATTTCTGGTGAAGTTGCGCAACTTGTATTGTTTTGGCACTACATAGATTCTAAACTAATGATCTTGGCTGAGATGACAGGCTTTTTTTTGATCTTTCCTTTTTGGCCCATTGAAACTTAAGCTTACCCAAAAAATTATGGAAAGAATATCCACTTTATGCCAATCAGTGAAGATTTGTATTTGTGAAGACTATTTTTGTCATGCCATTTTGCATCTTGGTGTAGTGTTCTAGATCTCTTAAATATAAAAATAAACAAACATCCATACATCTGGGAGCAGATTTTCAAGTGGAGCTCAGCGCCAACTTTTTTTCCTTTTCTGAGTGCTCAGCACCCATGATGGGGCCAGATTTTAGAGCCAGTTCTGCTAAACCAGGGCCAGGTTTCCACAGAAACATGGAGATCCGGAGGCTCCCATCATGACAAATATGCACAGATTCATCGTTTAACTCATCCTCCCACCCAGGAACGATAAAATGACATAGTAATATACCACTAATAACATCAGCTATTGATAACAACAGGAATGACCCTATGATGGACGCGTAAACAGCTGGGAGGAATGTTGGCTGTGGAAGGCGATTGCTCAAGTCCCCAGTGAAGACCTGAGTGTTTGCTTATGTTCTTGCTTGGCAAGATACGGCACTATCAAGATACTATTTAGTGTTTGAGCAAGAGGATCATTTCTGACATGCCACTGATTCCTTGAAACATAAGAAAGCCATTGGGAAGAGAGATATGCCGTTGGTAACTGCTCTTCCTTGACGATTTGCTGGGCCTAGCCCTGATTTATGAAGTGCAGCGCAGGACAGGACGTTACCAGTTGAGGCTGTATACAGCATGTCAGCTGCAGAATTTAGGGATGACCTGTGTCCAGAAGGGAACTGGCTCTGCACTGGATGGAAGATGATCTGAGCAGGTGTTTTCCATCTCCAGCTTCTATGGTGAATTGAATCTTTCAGTTTGACGGCTGCCAAGTGCACTTTTAATTGGATAGGAGAGATAGTTGGGTGAGCAAAGCAGGAAAGTCCTGCCCTTAGTCATTCACATAACCTGATGAATTTCTTTCTGCTACAATCCCTCCTGTTTTGCGTTTCCTTTCCACAAACTTTTGAGTGAACCCAATTAGTGGAAAAGCAATTCCGTGGTCTCATGCTAAAGAAAAGAGTTACTGGAAATAATTTTTGCACATACAAATTCTCATGCTGGTAACCAGAAGCAATAACGTCATGTGCCAGATAAGCTGCATGGTCAGATGTTGGGTATCTGATTGACATCTGAATATCACACACAAGAGTAGTGAATCGCCAAAAAACAATTTGTTGAGAAATTAGTGAGAAAAAAAATGTTATGGAATAACAATTACATAGATATCTACTTTGTAAGACATTGTATAGCATGTTAGGAACAACCTTCACTGCACGTGACTGCTTTGCATGCCACTTTTTTTTGTATGACTTTTTTTCCAACATTATATGAAAAAAAACAAACCCAAACCAGCCTACACTTATTTGCTTACTGTTTGTAACACTCTGCAACTTTAAAAATTCTTCCTCCCCAGTGCAAACATACTTCCTCAGAGAGGCAGCAGCAGAGCCCCGCTAAGATGCTTAAGAGGAGGTCAAGAGAAAAGCCATTTACCAGGGGAATCTCTCTCACTCCTTAATACATTTTTATTACTACCTATGCACACAGTGTTCTCTCAGAGGCTCATGAATAAATATACCTCTTTTGAGCAAACATTTATAATGCTATTTGAACACGGGGGAAGAACAGTTTCAGCTTAAAAATGATACTAGCACCACGTTTACATTTTTTTTCCCAAGCTACAGTTAAAATGAAAATATCCAGACAGACATTCAGCATGAGGCTTGTGAAAGCGTGTTTCTTTTGGCCACTTACACTACAGAATTTCACCTAAAAATGAAATACAAAAGATTGGGGGGGG
>NW_010141770.1:0-17100 GCF_000699245.1 Pterocles gutturalis
CCATCACCTTTCCAGGGATGGAAGTGAGCTTTTAGCCTCCTTCCTGCCCTTAAGATGTCCTGATTTTTTTTTTTTTTAATTTTTTTTTGTTGTATGTTTGACCAGGACAGGATTGATGTGTATGGTTTGCCAGGATTATAATTTCAGTATGTATTCCCAATACCTTTCTGTGAACTGTGGTAATGTCTTGCTTTCTTTTTTCTGCTTTGCCTCAGAGTGTTAAAATTGCAGTGTGTGCTCACTGCTGAAGAGCTACCAACATATCCATCTGAGTGAAAACTATGAGTCTGCTCCATGGATTGTTTTATGTATCAAGAGATTTATAAATGTAAAAATGCAATATAAGGGAAATGGATTTTTGAATAATTCCTTAATCTGGTTTTTAGTGGTTAGGATGTTCAGCTGCATTTTCTGTCTTTTCCCTAATCACTTTCATATTAAAGATTAATTGCATATCATAGAGAATCCTTGATTAAGCCAATGAAAAGCGAGAGCATAGCTGTGTTCATTAGAAGCAGCATGAGAAATAATAGTGAGCAACTGCCAGGCTTCCTTGTCTACCTTACAATAGACACACAAAGGACATGTATTTCTCTGATGCTTCATTTGCTGTTGTTAAACAAAAAAGAATCATTTACAGTTTTACTGGGAAGTTCCCTTATTAACAAAACACAATAAATTACTCTGGTTCATACTCCTGCTCTGACAGAAGTTCAACAGGGAAAGGAATTAATGTTTTACGGGTGTGTTTTGCCTCTGACTCCAATAGAATCCAACTAGGTGACTTATGAAGGCATTTTTATTTTAGACTTTGTCATTTTGACTAGGACTTTATCTTTTACTGTGTGCCTCTTTGCAATGATTTTTGTCCCGAGTTCTGGGGTACTGCATGTAACACATTTACCACGTCTGTAAACCTGCAGAATTTGCTTCCCATTGCACCGGCAGATATATGTGTGTGTGTACGATTTTACACCCAGAGTATGCTGCTCATGAGCTTTCTCTGCTGGCCTCTGTAGAGAAGGAACATCAAAGGGATAGGATGTAGAAAGAGCAGTGTCAGGAAATATGTCAATAGCATGGGATATATATGCCAAAATTAAAGTAGAGTCACTTTGTATTATAAAGTGAAGCAGTTAGAGGATGAGATTTCTTTGTGAGGCAAAATGGTAGTTGAAGGCACACCTCTGTTTCTAACAGGTGCTGGTACTGCAGCTGCTAGATTGCTATTCAGCAGCAACATGTGGCTGTTACTTGGAGGGAATGTTTTCTTTCCACTACTGAATGAGTTTGTCCTGAACCTGTGAGCAAGAGTCATGAGGCTGCAATCAGACTTAGTATTGCTCATAGTCTGTAGCAGGAATTCTGAAACCTCTTGGAAATGGATGACTGTCAAGCCTCAGTTTCTCTTGGACCACCTTGGATTCTTCTCAAATTTTTAAGAGAAAACCCCATTAGACTGAGTGAATTGAAGCCCATGTCATCCACCCCACGCCAGTCATTGGAACAATGTCACTTGGGATCCATGAGCAGAGTGTCATCTTTGTCTTGAGTGAACGACAAAAGAAGAGGCCTCTGGGTTGGCTTTCCTGTTCCACTGGGTTTGTTGTTTTCTGCCTAAGGCTTAGAGATTCAAGAAGTAGAACAGAAAAGTCTGATGCTGAAAAGGCAGCTGAATTACTTCTCCTTCAAAGACCTGTAAAATCAAGTCACTGCAGAACAGGAAGTCATCCCAAGACTCATCTGATGCTTGTTCTGCACACTTGCTCAAGGATGAGCCCTAGACCCCATTGTTTTGCATATGTTGTGGGGAGAATACCAAAATGTGTGTCAGAACACATGAAGGTGGTCAGGTACGAAGAAAAGTTCCCAGGGTTGAAGTCCTTTACTTACCCAATAGGCGGGCAGCAAAGCTGAATTCTTGGTTGAGAAGATAAATTATCTCTAGGGAGTAATTAGCAACTGACACAGTGACAGGTTCGAGACCTCTTGAAACCAAAGGCTGTTTCATGATTAAAGAGCGCTGTGGTCATCCGTGAGTCAATACAATTTTTTCCATTGATTGTCAAATAGCAGTTAGGAATAGCTGCTTATTGAGTCATCTGTGTTTGAATACCTTTTGCTATCATTGGACTTTATAGATCACTTTTTAACACTTCTTCTTCCTGCCTTTTTTGAACTAACGTGAGTAGTACACCAAAGGGAATAGCTCACCTATTTATCTTGCATTTCTCATGAAGTCTCTAGGCAGCTTATTCTAATCGCCTTCATCTTCCAAAATGTCTGCACTGTATTCAAAAAAGATTAAGGGGAGAGAAACTTCAGTCTGGGTAAACACTTAAACACAGCAGTAATAAACCTTCCAATTTAGTTTATCTCTGCTGTAAAATTTGAACCAAATTGAATTGTGTGGATGGCTGTTCAGATTGCCACACGGCTAGTTCATGTGTGCATGTATGATTGAACTGTGTGGTTTTACATGGCAATTTTTTTGATGCAGGCTAAAGGAATCCCTTGGATTTCAAAGTTTGCTTCCTTTTTTATTCACAAACAGTGATGGGTCCCAAAACACATTGGATTTACTTTATCTGCTTTCTAAAGGTTTCTAGAATAGATACTGTGATTGTCACTGCATGGATTTTTTTTGCCAATATACCGTAAAGACGTTGTTTTTAACAAATGATGAGACCTCTGGACATTGATATGATATAGAAAAGGTTTTGAAAGCATGGTAAAATTCAGTATCAGGAGTTAGATGAGAGAAAGACATAGGTGAAGTGACAGCAAGGGAGTTCAGTTGATGATGAAAGTTGTGTACACTGTAGAGTCACTGCGGGGATCGGTTTGTGAAGATAAAGAGTTGGGTTTTATTTAACTTCTCCAGGTACTGCTGGCAGTGTGATCATTGTGGTATAGTTGGTGCTGCAGAAGTCACTGGTGAGATGGCACGTGCTCAGCTGGGGAACCTGTTCAAAGTCCCGTACCACCGCAGAGACAGGACTGGTGGTGCAGTGATGAAAATGGGCGCTTCAGTCTTGTCCTGGGGGTGCTGGTGTGTTTCGTTCCTGCCCCCTGTTCTCCCTGTGGGGTTTTGAGGGATTTTTTTGCACTAGTTAACTAAAATGAAGGAAAAAAAGCCCAACTAGCTAAATTCTTGCAACCCACTGTGAACACTGGTACATAGTCTAGAAGAAGTTAATACTGCAGCAGCTTGCTTGGGTGTTGCAGGGATTTGAGTCATTCAAACTCCATTTATATTGGCATGAGAAGAATTGCATAGGTATGGCTGCCGTGTGTATTCCATCTGAGGAGCTCAAGGAATATAATAAATTTATCTTCTCACTTTAGGAGTCTGTTTCCATTTTGCTACAGAAAAGAAATTGGGCTTTAATGGGGGAGAGGCAAATCTGGTCCTTTTCTGGTCCGGAAAACTTACATTGCTCTTTAACTGTATGCGACTGATAACATACAGTCCTGTGAAAGGCTGAATTTTGCACAGCTCTTTGGGCAAGAAAGGTTGTGACTAGGCTAGGGAGGAGGTGGAAAAGGACTGGATAGCCCTTCTTAATGTGGATTTTCTGCTAAATTCTGAAAGAGAACAAAAATCATCTGCATGGTAGAAACTATTCCAGCAGCTGTACCTTGCTGTAGCTTTGGGTAAGAAACACACCGCTGCACATGCTCTTAAACTAACGGGTTGGTTTCTAGTCACATGCTTGTCTTTTCTCAGTTTCCCTGGGTAAGGCTCTGGGCAGGTTCTGAGGCAGAGTTTTTGACCATGAGCTCAGATTTGCCCCAGGAAAACTAGGAGGAGCTAAGTCGTCTTCTGACTTCTCGTTCTGTGTAGGAAGCCTGCAGCCAACACTCCTGCCCTCCTCAAATGAACTCTGGACTCTTCCCCCCATTCTTCATGGAAAACATGTTTAAGATTAACCACTGAAACTGTATTTATTAGTGTTTGTACAGCTCAGACCCATATTCTGTCATCTTGCTCCTGATGTTCTGGTAGAGCAAGGCATTTCTGGAACATCTGCGGTGTTTTTGCCTTCCCTCACTGAACTCCTTTCCCTTGGACCGGCCCAGAACGTACAGCTTGTTTGGTTTTGTTCAGGTTATCCACATTTTTATGCAGTGCAGGAGTAGCTAGAAAGGAAAATTCTACCTTTTAGTGTTTGACAGCAATTTCTATTTTTAGCCACAGGAATGCACAATGGGAGCTTTTCGCTGTGACTGAAAACATCCTAAAGAGTTTTCACTGGGATGTACTGGGATGTGGCCAGAGGAAGAGGATAAGAGTTTCTGCAGGGTGCCAGACATGACTATCTTTTAAATATATATCTCTCCTGTAAGTGGAAAAAAAAGAATGGCATTAAGGTTAAGGGAAGATATCCGGGGAAAAAAGACTTGTCATGGCTAAAAGACCTCATACAGATTCCTGTTCTGTCCACTCCCAAAACATGCAAGAGACCATTTAAAAATTAAATACAGATGAGATATAAGAGAAGGTAGGAAGGTAAAATAAGTGAGGAAATTAGCAAGGTTGCATAGATTATCTGCATGCAACCATTAATTTAGGAATAGAGATCTGGAATTTTCATTTGAGTTTATTTTTCAGAAAATTTACTAATATGCAATATAACATATAATCCTCAAGAAGATTTCAGTTTTGGGCGGGAAATACTGTGATTTCTGACCTGCACAATTAGAGCAAAATAGTTTGCTTTGGTTTAGTTTAGTTTATTCAGATCAAAATATTTTGACCTCAGCGAGTCTGTTGTCTTGTCTCTTAGGCATGTTTACCAGATGGAGGACAGAAAATTGAAATTTTTACATTTAAGGAAGCCAACAAATCCAGAGATTTGCATTTGATAGTTTTAAAAGAGCTTGTCAAGGTTTTCTCCAAGCCACTAATGTCTGTTTTAATGTGTATCGGAGCCCTGGAGAGGTTCAGGAGAAATGAGGAAAAGGAACTGTTTTGTAGGTATTTGAGAAGGGTGAGTGGTACAACCCAGCGACTTGTTTGCCTGTTACCTGCTATTTATGCCAAGGAGAAATGATGGAATGCCTGGTATGTGATTAGTGCAGCTGTAAGGAAGGGTGGTGTAAGGAAAGCTAACCCATGTGGGTGTTGACTTGTGAAATCATGTCAAACTAGCCTTTTTTCTCTTTTCTATGACATTTTAAGCCTGCTTAAGAAAAGTTATACAATTGATTTAATACACCAAGACTACTATGAGGCATTTCTCCTGCTGCTGGACAGTTTTTTGATTGAGGCACTATGTTGATACAGACTCAACATGACAGATTAAATAGATAAAAACCATATAACTGAGGTCTCCAGATGTAATGGTAAATAGGAAAAACCATTGCTGACATAAAGAAGGCTACCACTCCCTTCTGTGCTGCATCCTCTTCTGTGCCCACAGGTCAGGAGACTTTTTGAAGGCAGAGTTTGGAGAAGAGCCACAAGGAGGAGTGATTAACTGGAGATACTGGGCCCCTTGAACCTGTTGATATGTTTATCTTATCAAAGAGAACTTAAGTGGTGACTTGATCATAGTCTTAAATACATACAGAGGAAATAGAAATTTGAAATCTGAAGCAACGGTATAACACCCTGAGGACTGAGATTGTAACAGGTATTTTTCATTTATGCTCTAATTAACAACTTAAATAATTCCTTAAGGTTTGCATGGCTTTTGCCACATCTGAAATCTTTAGTCCTTTTTGTATCTTTTTCTAAAATGTACACTTAGGGAGGTATAGAGGAATTAATTTAAAAAAAAAACAAACCTGTTTCCTCCAGTGAGCCCTGGGTTCTTGGCTGAACGGCCTCCCACTAGACCACCGGTTCTCCCCGTACGCTGGGTGCAGGGAGATGTTATGCAGCTGGGAAGATCAGCCCTTAGGGGGAGAATAAGGTCAGGAGATGCTGTTGGGAGGCTCTGCGGCATTGTATGTGGCCTCGGGGCCAGTTTAGACCCAGTTCAATTTAATGTCAAACCAGTTTAAATTAAGGCTTCTCTATTTAGCCCAAGATGCTAACGCATTCAGCTGGGGAATAGTGAAGCATTTAATATCTGAAACTAGTGCTTTCTAAATGCTTTATTCTGTCAAAAACGCTGATATTTTGAATTTTTGCCCTAATTAGAGATGAAAGCAAATGTCAAAACTGGGATGTTCTGAGGAGTGGTAGTTCTGTGTTTTATTCATTTTTACAGGAAAGCTCACCTTAACAGCTAGAATCACTCTTTCATAATCCTCAAGACTGTTGAGCTTCTACGTGTCTTTAAACACTAGACTTTAGTTGGGCTACTTAAAATTCAGCATACACTTAAGCACAGTGCTGAACTGGGCTTCATTTCAGAAAATGAGCTGCTGCCCTTTTTGGGCGCATGCAAGTCTTGTGAGGAGCAGCTGGGGGAACTGGGGTTGTTCAGCCTGGAGAAGAGGAGGCTGAGGGGAGACCTCACTCTCTACAACCACCTGAAAAGAGGTTGTAGCAAAGTGAGTGTTGGTCCCTTTTCCCAAGTAACAAGTGATAGGATGAGAGGAAATGGCCTCAAGTTGCGTCAGGGGAGGTTTAGATTGGGTATTAGGAAAAATTTCTTCCCTGAAAGGGTTATCAAACACTGGAAAAGGCTGCCCAGGGAACTGGTGGAGTCACCATCCCTGGAGGTATTTAAAAGACATGTAGATGTGGCACTTAGGGACACGGTTTAGTGGTGCACTTGCCAGTGGCAGGCTTGCGGTTGGACTCAGTGATCGTAAAGGTCTTTTCCAACCTAAATGATTTTTGATTCTACAAATGAGAGGGCTGAGAGGTTACGTGAGGCAGTGGCATGTTGAGAAGAGAGCACAGCATACACAAGACAGTGAAGTGCCAATGAGTGTGAGATAACATAGAAGGCATTGGACTTGTTCACCACTGAAGGTAAAAGGGTATGAACTGGATGAATAGCTCTGTAGGCTGAGACAGTCCTCCTGCATATCTTTTACTGTGTAAGATCGAGAGTCCTGGCTGTTCTGAGGGGGAACAAGGGAAATGCTCTGTGTGTGCTGCCCAGAGGCTCATGGGTGCAATGTTCTGGGCAGTACCCAGGGCTGATGCTGGGCACGCAGCTGAAGATATCCTCATCTCTGCAGCCTGGGCTGCGTGGCTGAGCTCCCACTGGGCTGTTCTCCTAAACCTGTATCATGTGTGAGCTGGGGACCAAATGGGAAGTATATTGCACCAGGATCAGCAGGTTAAAAAGGCACTGGTTAGTGCCGGAGAGTTGGCGATAGCTTACATAATACTTCTTCATGGGCACTTTAATATTTAATGTTTGCTGTAGCATAAATGGAGCTTGCAGGCAGCTGTACATTAGCTGCATGAATTTTTAAGAGAGAGGGGAAAAAAGTTTGGGAGGCAGGAACGTCACAAAGCTTCCTAATTGGCACATACCCCAGTAGAAACCAAAATGTGAAAATTAAGCGACTGCCCTAATTGTCAGAGGCTCCTAGGAATACATTGTGCTGGGAGATATTCCTTTTTCATTTCATGCACTGCTTTAAAAATAAGCATTGTGCAGAGCATAACAAGGCTTTTAATTAAAAGGCTGTGCCCACACAGCAAGTTTTCACTGGGGCGCTAGCTGGTGAAGGGAGCCGCGAGGGGTGAAAACATTGCTTTGTGTCCACAAAAGATAGAGTTAATAATCCGTTGATAACCAATGGCTCTTAAATGGGTTTGCTACAGTGACGTGAGGTTTGATTCTGACTGGCAGCAATGTGTGTGGAAGGTTTCCTGCAAGGAAGAATACTTCTGTGCACTTCTGTTCAGGAATCACGTTTGCCCTGCTGCTCCCCTGTGGTTTTGCAGCAAAAGACGCGCATCTTTCTTTGTCCTGGTGCCAGCCTGCCTTGAACTCTGGTGACTCTATTCCCAGCCTCTACCAGAAGGTAAAAGTTGTAATCATTTAAGCCAGCAAGGCTTGTAGGATGTGAAAGAAGACAGGTAAGCTGTGGTGATGGACAAGCATGGCTGTGTATTATCCAGAGGGACAATGTCACACCAGAGTAATGAAGGCAGAAGGGTACACTGAGGAGTGTATGAATTCTTCTGTTAATAGCTGTGAAGTTCTTTTTGACTTGCAAAATATGCCATTTAGAGTCAAGGATGTGCCATGTATTAAGGCAGAGTACATAACTTGAATAAACAGGTAGCTCTTTTATTGGCACTGTCATGTAAAAAACTGCTCACGATGCTCTATTTTCTAGCTCATCTGCTGTTCCTTCTAGGCTTTTTTTTTTTTTACCCCCAACTTCTCTCTAACCACTTGTCTTATTTTTTCCACTTCTGAAATACCTTTGTTCCCCCATATCTCCTCTACAGCACTCTAACTTCTTTGTCAACAGTTAGCCAAGAGGACTGGCATGTGGCAGTTGGCTGTCAGGGTCTGATACCTCAAGTCTGTTTGATGGAAACAGACTCTTTTTGTTTGAGTTTCACAGGCTGTTGTAGGCAACTCTTAAACATCCCCTCCACTTGTTCCCCAGTGATTGTCCCAATTAATGGAGCGTGATATTAATATGCCAATGAACTGTATTTTCCTGAATGCGGTATCTTTATTTGAACAAAAATAATTGGTGTTCTCATGGTCCCATCAGAATGCAGAACAGATGTCTATGTATGCACATATTTGAGAGGGGAAAGCAACAGAAGTAGATTTCTGCAGAGATTTTGAGTATCCAGTGCAAAATACGCTTTTCAGAGTAGGGTGTTTTGAATGACTGGCTTACGCTGTCACTGAGGTCAGGGAAATTTTATATGTTGACTTCTCTGGGAGGAGATTTTGGTAAAATGCTGAGTGCTTTCTGAAAAAGGTTGTGTTTTAATGGGACAACAAACAGATATTTGTATATGTACTCATGTAATGTATGTATGCATAATAGCTGTACACTAGAGCTGTTGAAAACCAAGAATTTTGTGGTCCTGTTTATAAGCAAAGAGGTGCCTGGCTATGTAAGCAAAATTAATGCATTTTCATTTTATTTCTTGATTTACCAAAAGATGCTTCAAGAACTTCAAGTTGGGAAGAACTAGCAAATTGAGCTTGCTTTCGTGGGTCCAGCCCACTCGAGTTGAAGGTTAGAACAATCAAAAACCCTCTGTAAGGTAAGAGGTTTGAGTAAGTTTAATAATAGATGCTGTGATCGGCATGGTCTGTAGTAACGCAGTTCCTTATGAAAATGTGGGCAGCTATATTGGATCGGGAGGAAAGGTGCCCCTCGTGCAGTTCCTGTCTCGTGAGCCAGTAACATGTTTAGTTAATGAACGGTGGAAACATCACAGGCTTTGTGATGGTCCTTTGCCAGTACTTCCCCAACTTGCAGTAATTGGTGGCTCAGCAACTTCAAGTCTGTATTGTCTAATAACTCTTATGGGATTTTTATTAATTTAGTCAAATATAGTTGCATTTTTCCACTCTTAACTCTTTTCTCTTTCTCATCACCAAATTTCTCAAAAAAATTAAGTTTCCATCCTGAGGCGCATCTACTCTGAAACTGCAGTTTCTGGCTGCCAGAGAGACGTGATGGTGTGGCATTGCTATCGCATGCTCTAATTCCAACAGCTATGATTTGCTGTTTTTGAAAAAATGTGATTCAATTAGTTCAGGATATTTCTTCGGAAGAAATAAAACAGGAACAAAAAACTCAATACCTGAGTTTCCCAAATATTCATAAATGGAATGAACAAAACCATACTAAGTAATCAAGGATACTGTAATCTCCTTAATCTGGTTACAGTACAGTCTAATTAAGTAAGTAATCAACCTGAAACATCTTGCCCTGAGCACGAGTTTGTCTCTCAGAGTGTAAATGTCACTTAGAGAGTCTGGTAACTGATAACACTGTGGGCAATACCTCTATATAATTTGTTCTTTCAGATTTGCAGCAATCTGAGCCCTTTCCACCCAAATTTGTGCTTGTGCCTTTTCGTTTTGAATGTGATAACACTCGGCATGCCCAGACTACTTCTCCCTCTCACCCCGCCCTGAGAGAATCTATTGAGCTGATAAGAAGGTAGGAAAAATGTTTCTCAGGAAGAAGCTGGCAAAGATCCATGGAAGATGAGATAGCTGTGTAAATGTATCACTGGTACCTGGAGGCAAAGAAAAAAAAAATTCGTAGAATCACAGAATGGTTTGGGTTGGAAGGGACCTTAGAGATCATTGAGTTCCACCCCACTGCCATGGGCAGGGACACCTTCCACTAGACCAGGTTGCTCAAAGCCTCATCCAGCCTGGCCTTGAACCCCTCCAAGGATGGGGCATCCACAGCTTCTCTGGGCAACCTGTTCCACTACCTCACCACCCGCACAGTAAAGATTTTCTTTCTAATATCTAATCTAAATCTGCCTTCTTCAAATTTAAATCCATTACTGCTCATCCTGTCGCTACATACCCCTGTAAAAAGTCCCTCCCCATCTCTCCTCTAGCCCCCTTTCAGCACTGGAAGGCCACTATAAGGTCTCTTCCCAGAGCCTTCTCTTCTCCAGGCTGAACAACACCAGCTTTCTCAGCCTGTCCTCATAGGGGAGGTGCTCCAGCCCTCTGACCGTCTTTGTGGTCCTCCTCTGGCCCTGCTCCAACAGCTTGACATCCTTCTTGCTTTCTAGCTTGGGAGAGCTGCAGTTGATGGGGTGATCCTATGGGCCTTCAACTCAAAAGAGCCATAAAGAAGAAAAAAAAGCATGCAAGACAAAAGAAGAAAATAAGAAAGGAAAAAACCCCAGTGAGACTGCTCTCACCATCAGCAAGTATTCCAAATCCTTGTGAGATGCCTAAACAGCTGCCTGAACTAGGTCCTCCACATCTAGCTACAACATGATCTAGAATCTGCTCTAGAACAAACAGGTGAGCTAGAACATAGCCTAGAACCACCTCCCTGCCAAAACCCCAACTCTAGAATTCATTCCTACACGAACTGCACCAACACCTCCCCAGTTCTACAACAGCTGACAGCAAAGGACTCCCTGCCTGTCAGAGGCCCTGATCTGGGAAGGTTTTGGGCTGTCTCAGACATCTTGGCTGTACAAAGGCAATAGGCAAGAATTCCTTGCTGATAAGAGGCAGGAAGAAGGCACCAAAGGCTTTATTCCCCTCACTAACCAAAGGGAAAAAAACCACATTTGGCCTACGAAATGTAAGAAATATAGCTGTTAGACACTCATGTGCCTGTCCTGGTTATCACTGGAAAGTACCTGATGGTGTTGGAATCAAAATTTCATCTCCTGACTTTTAGATTTAGGAAAGATTGTTCCATTAATATGTTTGTTAAACCATAATCTGGGTGTCCAATTATTTCTTAAGCCAAGCATTTAGAGCAGAATAAACACTGTAAAATACTGTTTGTGGTAGTGCCTGGACTAAGCACCCAGTTTTTGTGCACCAGGCATCAATATCGTAATACTCAGTCCCTCTGTTGTCCCTGTGCCATCAATTTCTCTCCCCTAAGGTCTTTTATTAAATCTGAATTTCTGCCCTTCTTTCTCCCTGCTTCAAAGAAGACAGCCGCCTGAATTGCAGACAGCAGGCTTCACCTCCCCATAGGTGTGGCTGTTTTCAGCAGAAGATTTGCCTAATGCATGTGCAAGCTGTGTTGGGACCACGCTGCTGGTTTGGTATACCGTGAGCCCAGTTGTCAAATGGTAACACTTGGAGATGTGGGCTGTCACCGTGTGTGGTGACCTGGGCTACACTCTCTTAATGAGCTGAAGGGCTGGAAATATAATTGGGTGTATCAGTTTATGGAGCAGCCTTGAGATGTCTGGCTGGCTTTCCAGGTCTATTTTAAAGAATAGAGCAAAACTTTCTCTAGTAGAATAACCTTTCCCCTTGCAGTGGGGAGTGAAGGATTTCACATGTGGAAAGTTAAAAGGACATATGGGTTCCCTGCATTCCAGCAGTGAAGGGGAGCCTGTCAAGCACTGTGGGACATCCAAGTTTTTCCTGATAAAGAAACTCCACCTGAGGTTCTTTGTTCATAAAGATCAGTGTTATTTGCACAGCATCGAAATTGAGTTAGTCCACTGCAGTGAGACAAGCGCAGACTGTAATATAAGGGTTTTTTCCTCTACAAGTCCTAGAAATAACACTGGCTGTGATAACAGAGACTGCCAATGTTTAGAAGTACTGTATTTCAGATCTGTGTTCACTGCATTGCCCAGGCTTTTAGTTTTCCCATAATTATTACCCACACAACATTTGGCAACCAAAACTGCTCATTTAAATGCTTATTCTTTATGCTTTAAAGGTTCTGTTTTCTTTTTAACAAATATTTTATTTTTAAATACCAAATAAAAACATCCAGTGGTGCTTAAAATAGATTTAAAGAAACAAAAGGGAAGAGAAGTCTGTTCTGGAGGTGGTTCAAGATATAAGTTGGAGATCTTTCCAGTCTTTTCTCTGCACTGGGGGAAGTGAAGTTTGCAGATGTTGTTTTGCCTGATCTAGCTGCTGGTTTTCTGCAAACACGGAAGTCAGGCACCTGGGAAATGAGAGTTAGAAGTAAAGCAGGAATCCAAACCAAAAAGGGTGACCATTGTGCTGTAAAGTTTAGAATAATCTGATGAGCGCCTTAGAAGGAAATTTGAGTCAGTACCAGAAGACAAAGGGGCAGATTCATTTTCTCAAGAGTCAGATATTAATTACCAAATTCATTTAAGGTTGTGCAATTGAAGCCTTGTACTTGTTTTCGTGACTACTCCGGTGTATATGCCACGTGACAAAAAGGCACCGCATTCAGGTTGAATGTTAGTGAATGTCTCCGTTATTCCTGAGACAATGAAAATAATGAGTCATACGACAGATACAAATACATCAAGCAGCTTGTAAACAATCAGGAGAGCCAGTGATTGTACTCCTAAGTGAGAAAACATGAGTAGCAGATATTTGCATGTAAAACTTGAGTCTCACAACTCTGGTACCTGAATGCGCTTGTTATCCAAAATCTTGGTGTGAAATGGAAGTAAGTTAAGCCTTGGAAAGCTGTGTTGGCTGTGTTTGGGCTCGCCTGTTCCCTGTGTATAATTCAGTGCCACTTGGGCCTTACTGAGGGGTGTGTGAAGTACTGCAAACCTCGTCCGAGTTGGGATTGGGATGTCAGATTTACTGAGTCCAGCCGGGAATACAGCCATTGCAAGCACTGGGCAGGAACTGGTGTCTCATGTTGTGCTTTGCCCATTGAATTCTCTTCTGGGTGAAAAACAAAGTGTGAAACAATTGTGTTAGTGGGCATAATTCCTGGTATGAATCCATCAGAGAATTTTTTATATGGGTTATTCTTCCATGCGCAGCAGCATTACCCCTAACTGAGGAGCAACCCTTTGTCTATCATCATCAAGTATGGTCTCATGTATGTTTTCATTTGTTCACATTTGTGGCAGATTTGAGGTATTTTGATGACAGATGGGTTTACAAGAATACAGTGGATTCTTGCCTTTTTGCAAAGACAGTGATTCAGAGCTGCTTCAGGGCTACACTGGAGATGAATATTTGCCTTTGATCTGTATGCACGACGTCTGTTAGCGCATGCCTGATGCAAAGACTGAGGGTAGACGTATCGACATGCGAAATGTTCATAATTGACCTGTCCAGACAATATTTTTTTTTAGAAATATGGCAAATGAACTGAATAATAAAATAAAATTAACAGAAAAGAAAAAAAAACCCAGTTCAGATTATGCCAAATAAAGTTTTTTTCTAAGAAACCCTTTTCACTCAGTCCAAATTAAACCATATAGCACCATTTTCAGCAGCTGGCTGGAAACCAAAGGAAGGAAATTCTTGTGTTCATAAAATCACCAATGGTCATGCCCCCTTTTTTCTTGAAGTTTGTTCCTTTATGTTGTCACCTAGGATGTGGAAAGCTAGCATTCACTTCCCGTCTTTCCTGAGGGATCATTTAAATTTGCATGTCACACTAGCGACTTTAACCACAAAGCTGAAAGTTAGTCTGAAGTTGGGAAGTCTCTATAATCCCCTCTGTTTAAATTTTATATAAATAATTAAAATGTCATTGGGGCAGAAATGGAGAATGAAGGATTTTGTTTGGCAGGTGAGCACCCTTACACATTATGCTGAGAGCCAGTCACATTCTCTTTTTCTTTCTATTGATATTTAAGTATTTTATTTATACGGAACAGCTTCATCTAGAGTGGCTGAGAGCACCTCACTGTTAACTGTCCTGTCATATGAAGTGTCAGTATTGGTGGTTGAATATCCACTTGAGCAGAGGAGAGAATCGCAGTCAGTCCTGATAACCAAATGCCAGAGCTAGAGAGCTGTTGAGCAAACGGAAGATGCCCACCACCAGCAGTTTTGTGAGCCAGGGTTTCCTCTTCCATTCCAGTAGAGTGCTGCTTGAAATGGCACGGGCCAGATTCACGCAGTGCTGGGGGATGTACTTTTTTGGATGCATTCTTCAGAGAAGTTACTGCATGAGTCAAAGCCAACCATCTTGCGTTCCGTACTCTTCTAAGCAAACACATCTGTCACTCTAGTAATGTGTTAGTGTTTTGCAGCAAAAAGGATGTTTATTGCTACTCAGATCTCCTCCAGTGTTGCTTTGCAATAACAAGACAGGTTGGGCCAGTAGGCAGCAGGAGCCGTTTTAGAGGATGTGCAAGTTACTAGCTGTTTGGTAGTTGGAAAGGAGTTAGTGCAGAGGTTTTCCCAAAATGTAATGTATGAAGTTTTAAGACCGGTAGGGGTGCCGTATGATGTTGCGGTTGGACCTCCTGAAGTCATAAATAGCCTCTCCAGTGCTTGCTCTTGTCTGTTTTTTGTTGAGTCTGCTTATTTATTGTGACCTAGGTTGGTTCATTTTCTGAACACATTGATTGTCCTAACTGTGGAATTTAAAGTTGTGGTGTTTTGGAGGTTTAAGAGGGAAATTTGTTGGTCAGAGGAGAAAGAAATAATTCATTTTGATTCTGACCCAGCTAGTGTACTCCATCAAAAGCCTTCCTTTGCTGGTAGAGATGTCTGGTTTACCATTGTTTTGCTATATTCTTTTGTCTTGGTGAGATGCATTAAAGGAGAAATTAAATGTATTGAAGGCCTCTGTTTTTGTTCAAAGGGACACTCTATCATGGACATAAGCTTTTTCCAGATGTTAAAAAGAGAAGCATACCTGATTCCCTGGATCATAACCATTTTTGTCGTGGACATCCCCAAGTGATGAGACTACTTGCTATATCAGTTGGCCAAATCAGCAGCAGGTGTAGACTGGAATAACTGCATTTGTTTTAGCAGACCATTATTAGTCTGAGCCATCTGAGGATTTCAGTTATTTTCAGAATATACCAGTCTTAAGAGCAGCCACTTATGTAGTATCCTGTAACACAGCATATGAGATGAGACCCGCCTTAGGCCAGGTGGGTTGACAGGACTTTTACCAATTGGGAAGTGTCAGTTTTGCTATAAAAATAAAATGTGTTTGTAAAACACGAATGGTGTGAGAATTACCAGAAATCACAGCCAAATTCCTGACCAGTTGCAGTTAACATAAAAGTAGTAATATTTAAGAAATGTGAACGTACTGCTCTAACACATCTCGTTCACGTACAGATTTTCCAGCTCTGCAGGACATCAACCTTTTTTTGCTAGGTTGAAAGTGTGGGATAGCTAAAGCAGAGCAGGTCTGCACACTCGTGTCCTTTCTCTGTCAGTCAGCAGCTGGGCTGTAGAACGCAGGGGTCTAGGGCAACAAAGACCCTGTAATTTGTTATGGGGTGGGCTTGAGCACAGAGAAAGGTTGAAGTATTTCTTCTTGGAGAAAAGAGATGAATTTGACATTGGGGCTGTTCCGTGTCCTCCCAGTGAGCTATACAGTCTCGTGCTATTAGGACAGAGTCCTGGCACTCCCACTCTTGGAAGTCTAGATTTATCCAGCTGTTGAAGGAGAGTCACTTAACGGGTAGGAAAGCCGGGAGGAAGGGTACGTGTGTGAGAAAAGTCTCCTACAGTTCTCTTCAGTCTGGTCACACTCTGAGCCACAAGGGTCTTTGCTGGATGTGCTTTAGGAACCTAATGTTGATTGCCCAGCTGAGGACTGGGGCCTTTCCTTTGAAATATTAGGGTAATGAGGTGGCTATTCAACGTCCTTGTGCAGATAAGTATTAGGAGAGCATCATGTGAGAGCTGCTGCCGTAGCCAAAGATGCCTTTGGAGAGGACAGCACTTCATGCTCTTGTGAGGAGAGAAAAATGTTTCCTCCCTCCCTGCAGCAAGAGAAGAAAGAGCAACCAGGCAGCCAACGATTTTAGGCTAGTGGATGGCTTCTAACTTAGAGCTGGTGTATTGTACAGCCCCATCAGTAAGCAGGGGGTTGTGTGGTACAAACAGCTGTCTCCATGCAGAAGGCTGTAGTTCTGTGGTTTTTTTGAAACAAGCTGCTCTGTGCCCTGCCAGCAGACAATGAGACATTTAGGCACATCAGTCCTGTGTGAAACAAGACAAAGGAGCCAAGGCAAAATCCATAAATGGTTCCAGATTGTCACTGTTTTTAATTATGTTGCCTTCCTACTTCTGTTATAATTTGCTCAGTAGAAACTCTTTCCTATGGTTTTGTGTCCATACTGGTGTGCCACCCCAGTTTGGTACCCCTGCATGGGTAGGAGTGTACCTGTGTCTGGTTGCTGAATGTGGTCTTTGAATATTTGAATCATCTCAGCTATTCAGGCTCAAAATGGACTTAGATATATCTACATTTGCTCGGGCTTCTAGCATTTGTGCTTATGTGGTTTTACAAGATACCCTTTGACTGTTTGACATGGAGCAATATGAAGATGTCTAGTCAATTCTTAGCCTCTTGCTTAATACCAGCTTCTCTTCGACGGGCAAGCAGCCTGCAGAGTCTCACAATTTTAATATTGAATGAATAGTGAAGATAGAATCTAAATGCTGTCTTGTGAGGCTTCTTTGCTTTAGATACAGCATTCCTGTGGGTGGTTCACAGGGGTGAGAGCTTGAATGGTCTTAGTGTTTGAAAGTTTGGAACTGGATCTGATTTTTGAAGCTTGTGTCTGTCTGTCTAAAGCTTGATTTTTTT
>NW_010141771.1:0-2228 GCF_000699245.1 Pterocles gutturalis
TTTCCCTCTTTTCCCTCAGTTTAAGCTGCCGGTCCTTGCACAGCCACAACAGTCGCCTGCCTCCAAGCTCATTATTCAAGTGTCTACATATATTCTAGTATTTATTTTCTTTTTTTGTATAAGAAAAATGAATATGTAAATCAGAATAAGGTACAAAGAGAATTAGGATTCCATAAAGAGGAAAAGTTTTTATGATGAAGACTGAGGAGCATTTTAACTGTAAGGCATATGCGATACATGGTATTTGGTTATCAGGGTTGGCAAATTAAGCGTTCCAAAAAGTGAAAATATAAATCTCATCAAGAGAAAAAGGAATAAAAGTTTGGATATCACAGGAAAACATGCAAGATTCCAGAACGTTGTTTAACTTTACTGGGAATTTATTAGGTAGCATACCTGTAACAGGGTACCCTTCTATAAGGTTTGGTTGAAGAAGTAGATCTATGGTAATCAGTTTTTGGGGAAGTATGGAGCCAAGAAGGCCTGTCTTCTGTTGTGCCTTCCAAAACTCCTGTCAGGGAAAATACTTGACTTCAGTTGCCACTGTGGCAATTTTTTATTTCAATTTTGTAAAACAAACATTTGCTGACATATGTCTTCTATGATAAAAAAATCAGATGTAATAAGTAGATATAAATAAACATATTCAAAGGCATTTTGCCCATGAGGACAGTCAGACAATGGGACCAGTTGCCCAGAGAGGTTGTGCAGTCCCCTTCATTGGTGGTTACCCAAATGGATAAAACACTCAGCAACCTGGTGTGATCCAATAGCTGACTCCGCTTTGTGCAGGGGCTTGGACTAGAGACCTCCTGAGGTTTCTTCCAACTTGAATTATCTTATGATTCTTTGATTCTTTAAAATTCAGCTACAACCTCCAGGTACATCTGCATATTTTTGGTACCAGACAACACAGCTATTACTGATTCTTGTGGACTCAACCCATATGTCAATATCTGCTCACTTTTTGGTTAAAATATTTTAAAGTATAATAACATAGAGTGCTTCCTGTGTATTCCTTCAAAATTCTCTCTCTTGTTCCTGAGAGGAGGGCCACTGACTTAAAATAGCTAGGAAGGGCCTCCTGATTTTGATGCTTAGTTTCTTTCAGTCCTTGGAAATGGAAACACAAGATAAAAGCATCCAAATTGTAAAACTTAACTCTGAAATAAAGTATTTCTTTCACAGAACATATTATTACCATTGCTTCAGTAATTGCTTAAAAACTAAATTTTTCATTTCCTGATTAGAATTCATTTGCCTCACTATGACTAAAGTGTCCGTACTCAAAATCCTGAACTGTATACATCTGTGAAAATGTTAAATTGAAGATTGACAGATTCTAGTACAAGTAAAGCTGTCTTCTTCGATGTCCCAGGCTGTTTGGACAGTTTCCAAAACTTGTCAACTTACTAGCAGTAAAGGATACCTGCTTCTTTACTTAACTCAAATTCCAGTCAATATAACCCATTGAAGAAAGCAGTTGACTTGAACTGGCAGTCACCCTAACATAATGGTTCAAGTGAAGACAAACCTTATATTGCCTCCTCAAGCTGAGCCCCTCAGGAAAGATGGTGGTACTTTTGGAAAAACATATTTAAGAAAGGGCAAAACACTGCTCAGCAGTGGGAAGTAAGGGGGGAAAGTGTGAGAAACCACCCTATGAGCACCAAGGCCAGTGAAGAAGGAGAGGGAGAAGGTGCTTCAGGCACCAGAGCAGAGATTCCCCTGCAGCCTGTGGAAGCCATGGGAGAGGCCATGATGGAGCAGGTATTTCCCTGCAACCCATGGGGAGGGCTACAGTAGAGAAGATATCAACACTGTTGCCCATGGAGGGCCCCATGCTGGAGCAGGTGGATATATCCAAAAGGAAACTGTTGCCAATGGAGAAACCACATTGGAGCAGGCCCCTGGCAGGAGCTGTGGCCTGTGGAGAGGAGTCCATGCAGTAGCAGGTTTATTCTGAATGACTGAAGCCTATGGAGGACCCACTCCAGAGCAGTGGAAAACTGTGAGGAGGAGGTAGAAAGGAATGGTTATGGACTGATCATAACCCCCGAATCCCCATCTCTCTGCACCACCCAGGCTGGGCGGCAGGGAGGGGAGGAGGTAGAAGAATCAGGAGTGAAGGAATCAGGCTGGTTCTGGGAAAAAAGGGTGGAGCTTGGGGGAAGATGTTTTAATTTTTGTCTTTGTTTCTTATTATCCAAATCTACTTTAAGCAGGAA
>NW_010141771.1:2259-11822 GCF_000699245.1 Pterocles gutturalis
TAAATTAATTTTCCCCACATTAAGTCTGTTTTGTCCATGATGGTAATTGGTAAGTGATGTCTCTGTCTTCCCTGTCTTTATCTTTACCCACGAGTTTTTTCATCTTATTTTCTCCCCCTCTTCTCTTGAGGCACAGGAATGAGAGAGCAGATGGGTGGGCATCTGGCAACTGGCCAGAGTCAACCAACCACAGATCCATCACCTAATTATTAAAACACTTTTTTACTTTCAGTGATCGAACACTGGAACAAGTTTCCCAGAGAAGTTGTGGAATACCCATCTGTCGAGATATTCAGAACCTCTCCGGACACAATCCTGAACAACATATTCTAGCTGACCCTGCTTGAGCAAGAACATTGGAACAGATAATCTCAAGACATCACTTCCCAACTAAACAATTCTGTGATTTTGTGAGTGGTTAAATGTCATAGCCAGGAATTACTGAAAATTCTTCAGCAATTCTTTCTTTGGGAACGTACTGGTTTTGGCTAGGACAGAGTTAAATTTCTTCTTAGTAGCTATGTATGGTGCTATGTTTTGGATTTATGGACTAGGATTTGAAAGACAGTAAGGGAGTAGGACACTCAGATCATATTCTTCAAAGAGTTTGGAGAATACCCTTCTCCAAGACATTTTTAGAAAATTTCAGCTCATATATTTGTGACCAAATAGAGAAGTATCATTAAAGTACCAGTGAGAGGATTGTTTATACTCCTGCTTGCTCTTTGAGAAAATACTTCTGATAAAGATATTAAAAAGACTTTTCACAAATTGCTTACACTGTGGCTGAAGGGAAAACTTGGTAGGCTGAGGAGGAAAACCTGTCTCTACAAAGTTATTATAAGTAAGCTGATTGCATTGTAAAACATGAAAAGAGAATAAAGCTTGTAAATCTCCCCATTTTGAACAACTTATCAAATTAAAAAAGATCAACAGGTGGCATTGTCCAGACACTCTACTGAGACACAAATAAAGAGGAGAGAAGCAGGGGGTTTGGGAGGTTTGGGATTTTGGTGTTTTTTTTTTTTTTCTTCACATCTTATGTTTGTTTTTTTTTTTTTGCTTGTTTTTTTAGTTAGACCTTAATAAACATGTATACAACATTCAACTACTGTAATAAAAGCAGTTGATATGTAACTGTAAGGAAAAAAGTCCTAGGAATAATTTATGTCTGCTTTGTTTAATAAATTCCCAGAAAATCATCTATGAAGGTGAAACTTCATTGGTTGCAGGTTTGAATTTTTGGATGGTTATTCAAGCAATTAAAACCAGCTATAAATGTAAATGAAGCATTAGGTTAACATTAATATAAATTTATCAGTCATATTTCGAGCTAATTGGTATTCAGCTAATTATGAGCAATACCAGCATTGGTGCCAATTATTATAAGAAATTAGCACACTGGGTTACTCCTATAAAAGTGGTAATTTTTAATTACTTCTGTTGAGTATAAGCAAAGCAATGTGTTAAGTCAGTTTACATCTTAATTAATGATTCAGAAAAAAAACAGAAGCAGCATATTAATTAAACTTATGTACATGGTTAAGCCAACTACCTGTTGTCAACATTTAGAAGGAAAGTAAGGAAATAAAAGGTGACACAAACTTAGAAGGGACTGTTTTATATAAAATTATTTGTAATGTGAACAAACTTTTAAAATGATACGGAGAATTAGTCAAAATTCAACAGTTACTGTTGAATTGTAAAAAAGCAACCAGACTGGGACACAAAAAAGACCTGGCTTCATAAGATAATTCAGGGCAAAAGGGACTGCAGGACAACTCTAGTCCAGATCCCTGTTCAGATTAAGGAGGACTCTAAGATCAAACCAGGCTGCTCAGGGCTGTGTCCAGCAAAACCTTGCTAACCACCAAGGACAGAGATTGTGCAGCCTCTCTGGGAAACTTGTTCCTATGTTTGTCTGTCCACATGATAAAAAGATTTTTCTTTAACTCCAGTCTGAAACCCTCTTTTTTCAACATATTCCCATAGTGTCTTCTTGTCCCGCTCTGCACCTCTCAACTCTTGAGTTTCAAGTTTCTTGTCAAATCAGCTTTCATAGTCTTCGTCAATTGTAAAGTGAGGAAATGTGAAAGGAACATTTTTCTAGTATTAATTAATATATACAAATTCGAGGTAAAAGCTTATAATACGCGCTTAATTGAGTTTGCTGAGTGAAGCATGAATAGAAAGGTAAGGAGAGGAAGCCAAAATATGTTCAGGTTTTCAATTAAAATGTTTTTTCAACTTAGTTCCCGAAATACATTATGTATGTGGGTGTGGGTGGAAAACTTTGAAAAAGTTAAGGAAGAAGAATATGGACTTTGGCAAGAAAGGCTCAGAAAGGACCTCCTCCCAGATATTAACAGTAGCATCTCTTCTACTTCTGATATCTCTTAACACACTCTCTGTGAAGCCCTGCTCCTCCTAGGGAAGTCTCCTCTTACAGCAGGAGTAAGAAGAATGAGAACATTTTAAGATCCCGCCTACATGTACATGCTGTTTTGCCTCATACACTTTCTTGTACGAAGACCTACAAAGAAGACTTGGGCTTGTTATTTCACTTTTATGGGATCTGGAAGGGAAGCTTCAAACACATCTCTGCCCTGTACCAAAAGCCTTCAGCATGTCCAAGGACATCTGAGATTCATTTTAAAATCAAGATAAAATGTGTTAGTTACAGAGAAGCTAAGCCTCAGCCAAGCAGGGAAAAGCTCTCTGAAGAGTTAATATGCAACTGTGCCTGTCTGAAATCACAAAGCAAAATTATGTATTATACTGGGAGGTAGTTGAAATGCTTATGTTTATGTTGCCCAATATGGAATTAAAATATCTTTTTTTTTTTTTTCTTGAAAATTGAATGGGAAAAAATATCTGACAGTGCAGTTAAAGAAGCATGTGTAAAAAGAGATAGAATAAAGAAAAATTGTTTGCACAAGAAATAATTTATTCTCTCTAGAATTCTGTCTTAGCCAAATAATGATCTTTTTTTTCAGTACTATCAGCCATTTGTTCTAACATAGAATGACTTTTTCTGAAAACATTCATAGTTAGGAGTGCTTTGCTGTCATATGATTATTGGAATAGCTGTTTTTTCAGACCAATGAACAACAGATGTGTTCAGAGAGATTTTCAGATAGACATCTTTTAGATCACTTGGGACAAAAAAAAATGTTTCACTTCAAATAAAGCCAGGTTCTGTGTTTAGAAGAGAATTCAAATCCATCTGTCATCCATAACAAGAAAATGAATGGTCTTTCCTTATTCCCTTCACTTGCTTGAAACCCTAGAAACTCAGTTAAAATTAGGTGTTTTTTTTTTTTTTATCTTCTCTTTTTAGCAGATCTATTCAAAACTAGTTTAAAAGTCATCAGTGCATAGGTAGTTTGTAAGGTTTGTGAAGCTTGAACCAAAAGATCATTCACTAAGACTGTTGTAATTCAAACTATTCACTGTCTCTGAGTCTATGAGACCCCTGAGAGAGCCCTGAAGCCCCTATCTTATCCTCAGAAGTTCTTTCCCTCAACAATTTATTTTTTATTTGTTTACATTTAATTATTTTAAATATATCACATAACTATTAACTTTAACCAAAGGTCCTAATTAGTAACTGTCTACAATCTCCATTAGGAGAGTTAGCTGATGTTTGTGTTCAGACCCTTGTTCTAATGAAAAGCTGTTCTAAGGGGAAAAACTCCAAAGAAAGGGGCTGAGAAGGAACTGCACTTGACCAGGGCATAGGACATCATTCAGTCTCCAGACATGAGGCAACCAGGAGACTTGCATCATGCTGAAGGAGAATCTGGGGGATAGAAAGCACGCACATGTAAGAAAAGAAAGCCTTAGGTATTAGAGAGGAGGAAAAGGCCTCTATACCCATGAACAGGGGAGAAACTGTTGGGGTTTTATCCTTCCAGGATTCCCATCTTGGAATGAGAAGATATGGGGAGAAGTTGCCTCACAAGAGCCTGGTTCACTGGGTTCGTGGGCTGCAGAGGAATCTGGCACAGTTAACATTCACCTGCCAGAAGTCAGAGGACCTTCTAGTCAGATGTCACTTTTAGTAATACCAGGAAATGGCTTAACAAATGACTTCCCCCCAGCCCCCAAATTAAGACAAGTTGACAAAAGCCGACAAAAGAGAAGGGGAAAATATGAAAGTTTAAAAAGAAAGGAGACAGAGGATTTTACAGTCAAGTGGGAAGAAGAGGGGAAGAAATTGACGTTAAAAGCCAGAGAGAAGTCATTAACCTGCTTACATGGTGACCATGATTTGGGAGGAAAGGGGAACCGCTACTGTGTCATTTCTTATTCTTTGCAGTGGAAGGATACCAAAGTATACAGCATCACCTACTGTCTTTGTTTCTATCTCTTCTTCTAGAATGAATCTAAAAGCCTCTTGTAGTCACAGGAAATGAATGGTGTCTATGAGAGACATTGTCTTGTGACAGCAGGTCACAAGAGTCAAAGGTCCTCAGCTCCTACTCTTGTCAGCAACAGCAGTGGTTAAACTTCTGCATCTAGCTCTAAGAATTTGTTTCACTTGAAGGGCATTGTTACTTCAGGAGAAAATAGAGGCTTTGGAGGAGATAATTTCTACCTTTTGTGGTGTCAGATAAGAGAGCAGTGAATCTCATTTGCTGTAAGCAGGTACCACCCCATGCAATGCATGACATTTCTTATAACCCCCCTGGCATGCTTGTGAGCACTAGATTGTGCACTACAGGTTTGTAAGAGTCTTCATGTTCCTTAAGCTGCTCATCTAGTTGACCAAGCACTGTTTGCTCATTGAAGGTAGGATGCTCACCAGCCATTTCTACCTGATTTGCAATGAAGCAGAAATGAGAATACTCTGAACTGTCTCATCATTGGCACAGACTCAGCTGAAAGTTTTGCATTCATGCATGAAAGTGTATCTCCAGTGAAAAATCACTTGTGTCTAGTCAATAGTGTACCCTGACTCCCTCCAAAACAGGACAGCAGGACAAGGAGGGGCCATTCAACTAGGATTGTCTATGTACAAGTATTGCCAAATTTATTCCTCTTTGGCAGAAGTTTTTCATTAATTCAGCCTCAATTAAATAAATTTCAAAGTAACTTCAGATTGCATTTTTTATTCAGCAAGTGCTGTATTCACATTTTTTTAAAATGCTTCTAATTTTTATTAAAAAAAAAACCAAAAAAACCAAAAAAACCAACAACCCAGAACTGTGCAGTTGAACTGTACAAGCAACTGTGTCAAATAAGAGTGTAGCTCATACTTCTGTAGCTGCTAGAATTCATTTTTTCTCTGTGTGTGAAATAACCAATGCTGGTACAATGTTGCTAACAGAAGTACATCTACTTTCATTGGTTCTGCTGGAGAATGCATATGCCTGGGTAGATTGAAATATGCCAGAAAAGGTTTTGTGGAACTTCATCATAAGTCAGTGGAAGTGCTGTGAATTTTAGCCTAAAAGGGTATGAAAGCTGTTTGGCACACAAGTCAAATGAAATAAAACAAGTAAATTACTTACCCTTATCTAATTTACTCACGGCTTCAGAATAACACAGCATATTAAAATTTAACTCCTACAAGGTGAGCACTGACAAAAGGGAGGGAAGGGATTGCAAACTCAGGGAAAGATGTTCACTTGAAGGGATACCAAATATGTGAATAGTCAGGTGTAAAGATCACAGAGGGCAGAAATGAGTATCTAATATGTATAAATATTTTAAAAGAGAGGATCTGTAAAGTATTTTTGAGGAGGAGTACTACTGCAAAGCTGAACATAAGAAAGTTCAACACAGCTTGAATATTTTTCTGCAAATTAAGCCAGTTAAGGCTTCTTTGGCAAAGGGATGGATTGGATATGGTTTCCTCAGCTTTCTGTCTCAAACGCCTGATGTGTGTGCTAACCAGCTTTGCATAAATAAGGGTGTCATGGCAGTGTCCATAGACATCATATATTGACCAATCCATCCAAGCTACTTTGTTTTCTGAAATTTCACTGGGAAAAATTAAATAACCATCAAAAGAATATCATCACTTCTATCAGTGTCTCTCTGCTTCTTAGGAGTACTGGAATTGGGTTATTCCAATGTCATGTCAATTCTTCGGTCTTTGTAAGAACTATTTCAAACAATTTGCTTAGAAAGTGAAATCTTCTTTTCACATTATGTTGCTGTCAAAAAATGATGATATATATTAACGATCAAACATGACAAATTTGTTTTCATTAGGAAGCTTTTCAATTGTGTCTGTGTGTTGTTTCCTAATCTTCTTATATGTAACCTCTAGGAATTGCAGGGAGATGAGAGGTGCACAGATTGCCTGCTCGCTTTTTATTTCTTCTCCTGAGATTTCGCTATTGCTTCCAGCAAGTTTAACATAATCTTTGCACAACCAAATCTTCTCTTTTGTCTTACTTAAGCCTTATCTATCAAGCCCATTTCAAGAGTGTGGATATGAACAATATAATGATATGCATTTTCAGATGTTAGAAGCTATATGTAGGACAAGAATATTAATGTGTCTTGTAGGAACATATAGAAAACCAGTGCCATATTGATATTTCATATTCCAGTCACAAGATGGTTTTTCTTAAACTCATGCATGGAATGTATTATAACCAAGAAGGAACCCAAATATGAAGAAATTGTTTTTAATTCAGTATTAAAAATGGTATAAGAAGCAAATAAGCAAGCAAAAATTTAAAATTTCTTGATGCTAAGAAAATGTACATCAGTAATGTTTTAACATTTTCAGTCTTCCTGCTTTAAAACTATATTAATGCTTTTTTTGTGATCTGTTAAATCCTTTAATTTATGCAGCAATCAGAATATTAGTTGTATTTTATGAATATAAACCAGGGACAAAACAGTTAGGAAAAAATCCAAACTGATAAACATGAAAAATAATGAACATAGCTTTACTTTTAAATATCTTTTTTTTGAAAAAATGTGGAGCAAAAATATTTATGATGTGAATATGCAGGTTCTTAATCTATCCAGTTCTTAAACCTTACTTAGTTTGAATTATTATCAAACTAGATATTTTTCTTCCCTTCTATGTACAATTTTTATATTATTTTTTATTAGCAGATATTCTTAAAAAAAACCATGCCCCTGGGGGTCGTAAAGCAAATTTGCCTATTACTTTACAGTAGAGATCTCAAGGGGACTTCAAAGATTTTTGGAACTGGCACACTGTATTTCAGAAGCCTTAGAAAATTGTTTATGTTTGTACTTAAGTCTTTCTTATTTTTTTCCAAAAAGACCTTGCATATATTCTATGTACCATTTGCTCAACTCTTGACAGGTCCCTGGTTTAAAAGCATACTACAAAGAAACACATGTATATTCATAAAGAATAAACTGTATTTGGGCTAGGGAAAACATTTCTTATTGCATTTATATTTCTTTGTAAGTTCGGGGGATTTTACTGTTCATGAAAAGGAGAGATTTATGGTACAGACTGGTTCAAGGCACAGTGCTGACAGGTGTTGTGCATTAACATCTCTATACATCTCTGCAAAAGGCACTCCGCTCCTGACTTACAACAC
Source organism: Pterocles gutturalis (assembly GCF_000699245.1). Lineage (NCBI taxonomy): Eukaryota > Metazoa > Chordata > Aves > Pterocliformes > Pteroclidae > Pterocles > Pterocles gutturalis. Next base: position 9,804 of record NW_010141771.1, read on the forward strand.
CTCTACTGCTCTAATACCAGTTGTCTGTATATTCCCTGTGCCAAGACTGTCAGATTTGTGTTGTGTGGTGGGTTTTGAACTAGTCAGCCTTACACTGAGGACTATAGTAAGATCACCAAAGTAAATTCACATTTTCTCTAACCTGGAAATAAAAGTAATGTAACCCAAACATATTAGTCCTCTCTTTGGCTACTTCAGTGACCCTAGCACCTACACTCATTTTCAGAGCAAAGATGTAGCTACTGTATTTTCACACCTTCCTAAGTGTCAGTCAAATCTCCTCTGAATGAAGCATCTAAAGTTGCTGTAAAAGGACGTAGAGCTTAGGAGCTTGTCTACTTTCTATAATAAAATGGATGTGTATATGGGAAATCTGGGATTCCACTGAGACATCATTCATGTCAAAAAAAGCACTATTGTTTAACTACAGTGAGGTATCCTTGTTTAAGGGTAACATAAATGCCGTGAAAAACCTTTGAGAGTAAAGCTACATATGGAGTAAAAGACATGGGACAAGAGGAACTAAGAGAGTTCGGCACTTCCAGGCCCATGAAAACCTTTGACACTGAAATTTAGCTATAGTCATTGTTTCTTTATATTTCCATGTGACAAAGTCCAGTTTCACCCCAGGTTAACAGACTTCAGCTTATGCAACACATTTGTTGAAAATTTAACTCTTGTTTTATATTTAACCCCTAAGAATCTAAATTCTGATCCTATTTGATACCTAAACCATATAATCTAATAAATTCTGATCCTATTTGATACCTAAACCATATAATCTAAAATGGCAGCTAATATTTGAATACACCATATAAGAAGTTTCAGTTAATCACAGCTGAACAATGTTTTTTCAGAATGTATAAACCATTCATACACAGATTAGAAAATTCCCTCTACCTAATTTCAGTGATACACACTGAGAAGACACTGTGATAGATGGAAAAAAAACATGTGAATATTTTTTCCAGACCTGAAACCTTTTGATTTCTATGTATCCGTGTAATAAACTGAGCATAATGGAATTCCAGCCTCCTCAGCTAAATTGAAATATGCAGGTTAAAACTCTGTGTATGAGTTGATGGTCTCACAATGTTGCCTCATTTTCTCTTTATTTGTCTGCTCACCAAGACACTGTTTAATAACCTGTTTTAAGAATAGAGTTATGTTTCCTGATTCTTCTTGTTTTAGAAGAACCTAAAACAGCCAGTTGCAGAGCTCTGGCTCCTTCACTCTGACTCAAACTCTCTTCAAGTCATGCAGCACCATTTATTTCTAGCTATGGCTATAAAGCTTTCTCTGACACCTGAAATTGCATCCAGTTTCATTCTCCACAACCCTTAAATTTTCACTTGGTTCCTCAGAAAGTGAATCAGTTTTATTCACTTTATCCTGCAGTCTCATAACTCTTTTGCTCCTCTTAAGATTCAGCTTTACTGAAGGGGAAGGGAGAAATCCAGTTGATTTCCCACGAATGGTTCACTTGGTTTGTAAAATGTATTGAGTGCGCATCTAAGCAAGGTACACATTTATGGAATAAAAATTTAGCAGAATTATACACAGCTAGCCTGTTAACTTGCAAATTTAAGACAATTTAGATTTTATGAATTGCTTTTGTTTGAGGTTTTAGGTTTTTTTTCCTGTGACCCGTGGGAATGAAGTACATTAGCCTAACACACTTGTTTTATTTTGTTCAAATAAAGAGAGATTGTGAACACAAGATGCAGAATTTTTCTGAGATACCAAAAATTTATTTTCCTTGACTTTCAGAATATATACATACATCTTTTCTTATTTTGTACATGCAAATGTATATTCCTATCACTATCCTTATCCCTATCTCTGTCCCTACCCATATCGACACACTCTTGGGTTTAGAAATTAGAAAGTTCAATAGAAAATAGTGACATGATGTCATCAATGAAACTGACATGTGAGAATTTTCATTTTATTAATTCTATATAAATAAAAAGGCATATAGTGTAAGTGAACATTTAATTTACCCATATGGTCAGCATT
>NW_010141771.1:11853-13814 GCF_000699245.1 Pterocles gutturalis
TGCTGCTAGGCTACATGTCAGACTCAGAATTTACAATTCATTCCAGGTTATTGCAGGGAATATTTCTTCACTCACATTTCTTGGATAGCCAACAGACCAAGTTCATCTAGTTTAAAGCTGAAAAAAATATTCTCTTTAGGGCTCTGTTCAGACAGTTTCCTACCACCAACTTGAGATTTGACATTTTGCTGGCACTCCAAGCTACACACCAAGGTTGTCTGTGTGAGAGTTCCTGGCACTTCTCTGTATGGTTCAGTTCCTGTGCAATCTAACGGCACGGTGTAATCTTTTTTGAAGTATTTCTGGTAGAGAAAAAGATTGATTTACAGCAATAACTGTATCTTTCCCACTTTTTCTCTCCTGCAGGGTCTGAATGTCAAAGGTACTAAGAAGAGTGTCATGGATACTAAAATTAGCTTAATAGAGATGAACTGGAGTCTCTTTGATGACTTTTATTTTAATCTGTATAGTAATGACTGAGTAATTTTTAATGTAAATTACCTTTAGAAATCATACTATATCCTTTAGAAACAAAACTTAAATAAAACTCTATTGTTAAAATTAATACATAAATGTTTATTCATAAATAGTAAAAGTTGAAATATATAATAAGAAATTCTAGATACAAAGCTTTATTGAAAAACGTTTGATCAACCACATGAATAATACAGAACATGGCCTCCTGCTTTTAAGAAAATGGGTGAAAAATACATTCTCAGATGTTTTTCTGTTTGAGAGATATTGAGTCAATTAAGCTCCAGAAAACGTTTCATTGACTGTAAGACAACTCCTGACACTGTCTAAACTATGAAAAGCTATGATATCATATACATCAACCAATTATAATTTTAAAAAAATCTTAAGTGTTACCCTTATCCACATATATTTAAAGTTTGAAGTTCTTTGCAGTAACATAACCTGTAATGTCTAAACTTCAAGTTCTGCAAGCTATTTGAAAGTATCTACAGAGATAACAAATTAATTTATGATACAATAGAAAATTGTCTTCTAAAACTTTTCTCTGTATTAATATGAGAAACACAAAATTCTACTTCACATATTATGCCTTTTCCTGAAATTGCTGCCAGCCAGATGCAACTTGTCTCATGTAGTTTCTGTCATGAATGAATTTTCTCCTACTCTTGGGATTGAGGCTAGCTTGTTCTACATATAAGAGGAACTGGCAAGTTTGCAAATGATCCCATTAGAGAAGAAAGATGCCATGCTAGGTTCAAGCGTTATAATAACTCAGAAAGAGATACATTGCAAGAGCAGGAGCCATAGCATGATGCAGACCATGATTTTGCTGTTGCTACTTGAAAGGACAGAGCCTTACTAGAACAGAAAAGTTAAGTTCTTGGCACAGACTGGTAAATTAGTTATTTGAAAGTACATAAAAGAAAACCAGGACACTTGCATAGGTGTTTTTCAGTAAATACTCTGACTACATTTTTTTTAAATTCACTAGGAAAATAGAATAAATGCCATAAAAACCTATGGTAAATATATGTGTTTGTTCCTATAGATTGTAGAAATTAATTAAATAAATCTCTTATTTTCCCTTTTTCTTCTGTGCAAGACCATTTTATATTTCACTGGGGATATAGTTTAGTTTCTGTATTGTCCTTGAAAGAAGTACTACGTATGCTTAAGGCACACTGCAAGTAGCAATCATACTAGCATTAATAAACCCATACAAAATTCAGGTACTACTTGTCTTAACCTCTTCCTGACACACTATTTAGGACAGACAACTTATTTTAATGATCCAGGCTGCAAGCTAACTGAATATCTAACCTTGAGACACAGTGGCTACAAGTGAGATGGGTGTCAAAGCTGCTGTTATACTCAGTCAAGATCCAGTAGATACTGGTGGAGCCTACAAAGGCCAGCTGTCCAGGTTGTGTCTCCTCCCAAACTCACACCCTCAGTCTACTCACTTTGAGGCAGGGAAGGGGGAA
>NW_010141771.1:13845-44662 GCF_000699245.1 Pterocles gutturalis
AGTAAAAGTCTTGATGCTGTGCAAGAACAGATCAGAAAAATCCAAAACATTGTCATGTTATCAACACTGGTTGAGCCACAAACACAATGCACAGCACCATGTGAGTTGCTATGAAGGAAGGTAACTTAATCCCAGCCATTCAAGTACCTTTGCTAAATTAGAGGTTTAGCAAATCCACATATTGGTATGTAAGGACTACATGTTTTTTGTTTGTTTGTTTGTTTGTTTTTTATTTTTGAGTATCACAGGCATGCCTGGGAAAATATATCCTTATATGCACATGCACAAACAAATCAAATACAAAAACAAATTTCTAATTTAATGGAAAATTTTCATATATCATATTTTTAAAATAAGTAATGCAAATAGTCTTTTCTTCTCTAAACTACTTAAATTTTAACCAGTGCATCATCTTGTAGACAATTTCTACTGGTTATTCTTTAACCTTGGGAGGAAAATAAGCTTTAAGGCACAATTTATACCATACTGAATAATTGGCATGCACTTTTAAATTTTATGGAAATGTCTTAGAATCAGAAAAATCACCAAATCAGAAAACAAAGGATATAAACAGTTTTAATCAATTTAGAGGTTATGTTTTGGTTATAGAAATAGAAATAAATGCTTCATTAAGCAAATGACCTTGAACTTGGTCCATGATGGATACTGTAGTTAATCAAACAATATGTTGAGGTAATATATTTTATTGTATATGGAAGCATTTAGATGAAAAAGTGGGTAATGGGTTTTGCTTGTCCAGTTTTTGAAAACACAGTAATGAAAAGAGGTCATTCAGACAGATGAGGTTATTGTGCAGAGTTTTGCATGTATATACAGATCAGTGTAAATTCTCAGTTTGGTTTTTTTTTAGTGACTTGAATGGTATTATTCAGATAAGCATGTACATATATTTTTATAGGAAAAATTCAAAGAAAACTTTTTGACTCTTGTCATTTTTAAATTATTATTAAATCTGTAATTAAAGAAAAATAGGAACAATTAGTTAATAATCCCTATATATTAAATCATATTTCTTTCCAGTTCCTTCTTTCAGTCTCCATTTTGTCTCTGAATACATTACAATCTCACCTACTGTTTAGTTTTCTGACTTCTATAATTTTCAGATAGTTTTTCAGTTCAGAATCTTTAATTTTTAAGAAAGTTTTATTTATTTTAAATTACAATAGAAAAATATAAAAATTAAATAGAAATACAGTAAAAAATAGAACAAAAGTATCGTAAATAATATACCCTTTGCCACTTAGGGTAACAAAGAGGCCTTGATGCAGGTAAAGAGAACAAAAGAACTCAAAAGGAAAAGTAACAGAAAGGTAAAAGGAAAAGAAGAAGAAAGTAAAATAAAGATGAACTTCATTTACCATTCATCATGAGCTGGGAATGAATTAAATCTGCATTTGATCTCACCTCAGAATTATATCTGCTAATTTTGTAAGGTCTTTTCACAATTAAAATATAAAATTAAAACTGTTCATGATCTCTGAATATTATATCTTGTCTAGCTAGATCAATTAATAGCTAAACATGCATTTGTATAAAAGCAACCTCCATTCTTAAGTACAGCTTGCTTAACCAGAGATTAATTCTGATGAATTATTGATCTTGAACCTGGTCCAAGGCATCTAGCTTAGCTAATTAGTCTGTATGGCCTTGTAACATGCTTTATTGTATACTGTAAGCAAGAATGTTAGGAACCAGAACTGAGATTAAAATAACAGAAAAAGATAAATAAAGTTCAACCAAGTTACTAAATGGAGATGGTTATCAAGGAGGTCTGAAGATATCGAGGAAAACAATGTTGGGAGGAGTAAAAAAATAGATACTTTCAAATTATGTTAAAAACACATGAAATCTTAGAAATAACATAGTCTCATCATAAGAAAGATGGTGTAACATTTTTCACAATGACTAGGAAAATGCTGATAGAACAGCTAGAAATTTTCAATAAATAATTTATGTATTTGGAAAGAAATAGGAATAAATCACATAAAAATGGTAAAGTGCTTTATTTTCCATTAGCAAAGGAACGTGATGTTCCACTGGGGATTTATAGGGGATTAACAACTTTAAGTCATCACGTCTTGGTAACTTGCATGTGGGGCTTATAAAAGAACTGAAAGAGAAGATATGTGTCTTGCTGAAATGTATTTTTAATGAATTTTGATAAAGTACAGACCTTTTTAAACAGACATAGAACTAATGTTATACAAAATATTCAGGAAGGGTAAACACGTTAAATCAGGTGGTGATGGCTATTTTATGTTTCCATTACTGTGGGAAAATATTAATATCTGATTTTTTAAAAAATAATTAAAGAATGGTATACAATAGATTAACGTCAATGTAATTTTAAAAGACTGGTGTAGAATAAATTATTATCAATGTAAATTATGAATCAGAAAACCTGATACAAGTCTTCTCTAAGAATATACAGTAAGTACTTAAAAATTTATTGGGAAAAAAAAAAGTCGGCAGTGAGAAATATTCACTAAATTATAGGAACTTTAAAAAAGCCGTATGGTCTACAGAGACTTGTGCCATTCATAGTTTCGTAAGTGATGAGAAAGTTAGTGGAACTTCACTGTTCATTATTTCTGGATAATGGCCAACCTAAGCAGACAGCACTTTAATGAATATAAAAAAATATTTACTTACCTAGGAAAAAATAAATGAGGGTCACATAGATGCAATAGAGATTACATCTTTGAGACAGGGAAAAAGATGACCGGATGACTAATAACATTGTCACCAGGGCAATATAATTGTAAAAAAGAGTTAATATCATAACTGGCCAAGTATAAACAACAAAGTAGTAAGCTGAAAAAGTAGCATTACACATGCTAAAATGTCATTGTAGAAAGTGTTATCAGTTCCTGTAATGTCAGTAATATACCCTGCAATCCTGAAGGAAAATAACATTTTAAGTGACAACAGAACTTCATACCTTTATGGTTTTGAGGAATTAAGGTTTTTAGGTATAATCTGTTTTTCAAAGATTGAAAGAAATATTATCAGCAGAACAATAATTATACAAACTTGTAAGAGAAATATTTTCTTAAAATATTATGCATAAGATAAGCTGAGGGTTTCTAAATTAATTTAGCAGATACTTGAAAAATACTAGTGTTATGTACCCTTCTTTATATGAGAACAAATTAAAGGGTATATAACTACATGTATATAAATTGCTGAAAATAAAAAAGAGTTCTTAAAGGATTAGTAACATGGGTATTGACTGTTCTTTAGTTGTAGGGACAATATGAGTTGACTTACATCAAGATAAAAATAGTACCAACATGAAAAATAGGTTAATTTCAAGGTACTGGGCTGTATCATCTTACTTTTGTTCAATGACATCTGAAGACAGCTTTTAAGATGAAGTTAAACGACAATGCATGGAAAGACAAGGAGCTAAATGTTCTCACACTTCTAGTTCCCTGCTATTCATCAGCCATTGAAGATATTGATTACAAAGGAGAATGATGCATATTGCTAACAAATCTGACAGCAGCATTCTCACGCATCATTCAGTGTTGAATAGCATGGAGCTACTTGTCAAAGCATAAAATGTCTCACCTTAGTTCCTGTCTACAAGGTTTTGACAATTATTATGTTTCATTAATTTTAATACTATAAAGAACAGTGAATATCTTAAACTTCTGTCAGAAATACTATTGTGGAAAACAAATCATGTTTAAGGGTAGATTGATCTAGAAGAAAAGTGTTTTGCATGTGTTATGGGAAATTGCCTTAGTGTTTCATTTTTTTCAATCTCTTTTTCATGTGTTGTATCCAAAAGCACATCCTTTCTTTCTGAAATGTGCCAAATATTTCTGACCATAGCAGCTTTCAGACAATGTTAAGGACAGATTAAAAACAATTTTCAGTCTTCTTCATTGTGGCATATTAATTTATCTTTTGTAAATCATCACAAAAAATGACCTAGAAATGACCTTATTTAATGTCCAGTTGGTGCTTAATCCAGTTAGTGTTAGTCTTTGTCCTTTTCAGGACAAAATAAGTTTTGCTTTCGATACAACCAATAGCCTGTTTCCTTGGAAGATTTTTTTTAATATCAGTTTCATAACTGCCATTTACTCCTGCTATTATTATATTATCAAGAGATTTAAATAAACAAACTCTTCTCAACATTATTTCACTATTATGTGAAAAAGAAAATATTCAAGACACAGAATGCTGCACTCAGAACACTGTAGGACCACTTGACCCTGCTTATTATCTTAGCATTATTTCAGATACCATTAAATCAAGGTAAGGTTAGCAGGTTAACAATGCATTGCCATTACTTCAGTTTTCAGTGAACAGAAAAATACTTTCTAACATCTAATGGAGCTCTTCATTTTCTGTTTCCAAAACATATGAAATCCATTATGATTTTGACCATTGAATGATTTATTGAAAAATAAAAATGAAACTAACCTCTTAGCATCTTGATTCTTTACTGAAACCTTATCTTTTTAAGGAGGGGGAGGGGAAAGAACTTTATTTCTATTGCATGATAAACTGTATAACTTTTTTAAAACAAATTTACTCTTGCATAAAACACATTCTCATTAAGCCCCTTAAATAGGTAAGCTTTCAATGCTTACTACTTTCAAAACATATATGAGGGGAGACAGAAAAAGAAGTGTTATTTTTTTGAACCTTCTTTTTCTTTTTGTGCTGAAAATTTCTTCTCCCAGGGGAAAAAAAAAATATATATATATATATGTATAGTTCATTGTGTAAGAAATAGACAATGTGTGTGTATTTCTTCAATACAGTGTCCAGGAAGGAATTAATGGTGTTAAAGGCGGGAAGGAAAAAAAAAAAAAAAACAACAACAAAACAACAACAAAGCAAAGAGTTGTAGGCATCTAGCAAGACTTCAAGCAATGGAAATATTAAATACAGTAACACAGTAATTATGCAATGTTCTTACCTCAAGTCAATAGATTGTTTCATTAGACCAAAATAGACAATGTCAACTTCACAAAGTAATATCCAGTCACCAATCCATTAATTAATCATATAAATGCCACAAAAATTCTTCCTGTTTCTCCCCTTTCTCTCAACATGCAACCACTGTCCTAGGGCAAGTAGGTGAAAAACAACTACAAAAATAATCTAGTATATGTTAGTTGTTTATTCCTAGTAATATAGACATTTAATGTGCTAGGACAAAGAAAAACTCACAACCTACTTGAATAAGATTTTTTAAGAGTCACACAAGATAGGTACCTTGGGGAAATTAATTTGGAAATGTAAGTTCAAAATACATTGTGACATTGCTATAGCAAGTCTGGGTTTGCTTTCTTACTTGGAGAAATTTGTGGAAAATACCTATGGCTGTGTCTTCAGAATAAAAGATACACTGAAGAGGTAAGTATTATATCTCACACTGGAACTGATTGTTCCAGTTCCTAAATACTTCTAAATAATTGACTCCAAACTCTGAAAGAGATAAGTAAGAAAATGCTAATGGAAGCCACAAAACACATCTACCTTACATTATTTATGCCATTTTTTTTTTCAATTGGTGTAATTTAGTGTAATTTCTTTACTAGACTTACGGTATTCATGTGATCTGAACTTTGGGCACAAAAAGAATAAGCACTTTTGGTAGTTTATTTAACCTCAGAAAAGAGAAGTCAAAAGCTAAAATTAGTTTCTCTTTAATAATAATACGTTGTTTCTCTAAAGCTAACAGAGCTATTAGGACTATTTAAACTTCAAAAAGCGAAAAAAGGACAATTAGCTCCTGAACTATTAAGAATAAAAAAAATACGTGATTGACATCACAAGAGCTTTATTTAATATTATTATAAATAGTGAGAGAGGTGATAAGAGGAGTAGGCATGGATAGATTCCCCATATGCTGTGTTTTCATATTCTGGTGTAGCATTATCATAAGAATAACAATAGCATAAATTGTATGCCAATATGAATGAATGGGTAGAGATACAATTAAACAAAAGCTCCCAGTGGTGGAAATTAAATTGTAGAAAAATATTTGTTCTACTTAAAAATAACTTCATGAATAACACCCATTAACTGCAATGAAATACAATAACTTTAATGGCATGGGTGGAAAAAAACTACTCATTGCAAAAAAAAAAAAAATAAAGTCAATCTGAAGCAGTAAGACTTGTTACACATCTGAAATTTTGGTGAAAAAATAGTTAGGTACTATAGGCATTGTCTTGAAGTAGCCGTACTAATGGTTCAAGTTAATTTTTTGGGGAAGCTTACTGTTTTATTATACATCTGGTTGATTTTCTGGTTTCTGAAGAACACAAATGGTAGGTCAATAAAAACATTGCTTGTATAATCTGTCTGTCTTGTAAGAAGACTTAGTGATGATCCTAGAAATGTTCATTTTAGCTTGAAAGGATTTGGCAAGTTGCTTATAGCACTGATGTCTATTTCTTTGTCATATTATTATTAGTGCTCTTGTTTATATTTGTGTTACATTTTGTTATTATTAATTCATTAAAAAATAGGTATAATCAGAGGATGCAGAACAAATACAGAGCAAAACAAGATTAAATCATTTAAATAAAACAAACCCAATAATTGAAAAGCTCTGAAGAACACTACATTTGAATGAGCTGTTTTCTTTTGGGCTGTGCAGATCTATGCAGCATAACATACAGGGCTTCTGTTAAATGTCACAATATAAGAATGTCTGAAAGATCTTAATATTTACTCAATAATTCAATAAAATTATGCAGTATATGACTAAACATTTCTTAAATGTTTGTTTGCTATGTTTCTGGGAGACACAATATCAGTGGATGGAATTATCTTTTAAGCAAATTAAGGTTTTCATTAGTAACATTGCTTGCAGCTGGCTTACATTTTCATCAGCAAAGCCTGACTGCCCTTTTCCAGGGCCCTCCTTTAGCTACTTATACAAGCAGACAAAAGCTCCCATAATATGGTCTCTCTGTGCTTGGGGTAAGCCCATTAATAGCTTGCTCCCTCCAAGACACGACCATATCTGCCTATCTGTGAATAACTGCTGAAGTCCTCCAGCCACATGGCAAGGAGAACATACTGCAACACATAAGCAGATCTAAAAGACAGTGTACAACTCTATCTATTGATAAGTTGCAGAAGACACTTTTACCTTCTTTCCATCATCCTCCAAATAGTGCAGTGAAACAAAGGGGGTTTTTGCAATATATCTAGGTAAACTGCTCTGGTGTTTGAGCTAATTAATTTCTCTGTGTTTTCTTTTATCTTTAGTCTTCTGAGGCATAATAGAGCATTGTATCACTGTGTTTCTATAACCACATTTGTATTACACCTAGGACATTATGTGTTTTTCCATCGCATTTAGTTACTACGCATATCAAGAGTACACACTTATTTGGCTGTAGAATTTATCTGCCATAAAATTAAAGACATTTGAAATGTGTGAATTTTGAAGTTCATTGAACTGATATGATCAGGCTATGTGAAAGCACTTTCATAGTGTTGAAACAAAGGTCAGTATTGATTTTAAAAGGTTTTGTGCTGCTTTCTTGATCATGAAAGTATAAAATTACACTCTCTGAGCAAATTAGTATAAATGTAGCTGTCTCTGGTACTGTTCAGGGATATAACATCACTGGTTTACTAGGTGATCAAATCTAAGATTCTAGATTATATAACAGTGCTTAAATCTTGTGAAACAAGTGAAGTGGAAGATGGTTGCTTTTTAGAGAAGCCTTTAATGGAAAACAGTGATAAAAGTTGACTCTTTTTATCTTGAATTAACACTGGCAAACACTGGCCTTTTTATTCTAAGGAGGTAAATCACAGGAAGCTATTAATATTTTCTCAGAAATATTATCTTTTATTAATCTGTGCAGGCAAGGTATGATGTTTTCAAGATCTTTAGATTTATCAGTACTAGATCTAAATACTGGCTCTTGAAGTTCGATATCATGTTAGAGATGAAGGATCAAGTATGTGCTGCCAAGTCTTACACTTCAGTGCATAAGTGTCTGTGTTTAAGTATGTACTTTTTAGAGTCAGGCTATGGAAGGCTTTTGAATGTATTAAACATCAGATGATGGCTCAGTTTTACTGCTCTTGCCTCCAACAATGAGAACAACAACAGAGAAAGCACTGACATTTATCCACCTTTGGCAACTCTACTTGCACGGAGTTGCCTTTCAGGAGAATTTTTCCAACAAAAAGGGATATAATTGTAAAGTTATTAATTCCTGAAATAGATAATCTTTTATTCTCCCCTGTGAATTTTTTTTTTCCCCCACACATAAAGCATTCTTCTACCCTGTCCATTACTGTGTGTGTTTTCCTTGCAGGAAAATCACATTTTCAACTGTTGAGAGATATGTGAAAGCTTTAACGCCAGAGAAGATCTCAACGTGCAGGTGCAGTATAATTCCTCTTCCAGTGTGTTGCAGCTCTGGGCTTGTTACTAGCATGTGCTTAGCACAGTGGGGAAATAAGACTGAATAATATTTTACAAGAATTTTAATGTTCTAGAGGGGATGGACTACACTGTCTTTAAGGACTGTGCAAAATGAAAATGTAATATTACGGGAAACAGAATGAGTGACAGATTGTGCTAATCAACCTTTACCTGCTTCACAAGATTTGATTTGGAGAAAAGTTGTTTACACATGATCACATGTAAGTTTTATTTCTGCATTTTAAATGAAGAAACATTACTGGAATTCTATGTAGCATGATTGTGACAAGCATGATTTGGTGCAATGCATGCTGTCCCCAACCCTAAGAGGGATTTAGAAAGTTCAAGTAATCATGTGATGTAATAAAGAAAATGCATTGTTATCTTGCACAGAACTACTAATGCCATGTCAATCAACAAGGCCCAAAAAGCTATGTTCTACAAAATTTTACAAAACAGAAAAACATTTTGTTGTCTTCTCAAGCTTAATTATCCATAATTCTGCTCTATTCTCTAAGGAGAAACTGAAGTTCTAACATACTAATCTGATCAGAGAAGCGACAGTTTTTAATGAAAACACCTAACATCTCTGGACTGAACAAAAATTTGATAGAATGTGACAAATTGGGAAACTATCAGAAAGTAAAAAATGGAAAAAATATAACACTGGAACAATATTATAGCTATGATGCAGAAAGCTAGTATGCTTTGAACTTTTCTATCTCAATATTTAGCTACCCCACTGTAAAGTCACGTTATTCTACGTTTTAGTTAATACAACATAGTGAACATTAATTCATTAACTGAATTAATTAATTCTGAACATTAATTCATTGACTGAATTAATTCATTAACTGAATTGGCAGAGGAAGAATTATACTCAAGGACATTCCACAATGTCAGTTGATGGTAGTTTCTTGGGAAAAAGAGCTCAAAATTATGGAGCTTGGATAGACTTTTGAGAGATGAAATACGACCTTCTGAAGAATTTTACCTTTTTAGACAACAGTGCTCAAAAAGTGCTTTTTCAAAAACTATGTTTAAGATAAATAAAACTCAGTAAAAATAATTTGTGTTAATTTCTTTATTGTGGTTCTCAGAGTAGATATTTATCATGTAAAGAGGTCTGTATACAGTTCAGGTATTAGAACAAGTGAGACTTTTGAGACATAAGAAAGAAAAAGAAGCCCCAGTTAGCACACCTTTAATCTTCACAGGAATTTCTGTTAGTAGAGGTAAGAGAAAACTGCAGTTCAGAAAGAGATGGATCCTTCTCTTCAGAAGGGACATAACTGAACAATCACAGACAATACTTGAATGAAACTCTTTTAGGAAGAAAGATGAAGCTATGGAAGAAGCACTGATGCTTCTCAATTACACTTCTGCAAAGGCTATCCAGTAGAAATAGATTGCAGAATAGTGCACAGTGCACCTGGTACCTGCAAATATTTCAGCTTTCTTTGTATGGGGCAGTGCCAGTGTTTAGAACTGTGGGTAACTTGCCACAGATATTTTTTTCTTTTTTTTGCACAATAATTTTTTTCCTTTGGATGTTAATCCCTCGTAGTGAAGGGAATTCTTGTCTCAAATTGTGCATCTATTCACATTCAATAGTTCAAATCTTTTCAAAAATTCAATCCCAACTGCTTTTCCATGAGATTTAGAAAATAAGTAATTTTCACACTTTAGCTGAGACTGAGCATAGAGTCACCTTCCTTCCAAAGGTGTCTTTTTCAAGTCACAACCACATGGAACAAGAACAGGGACATGACAAGGAGTGGTTGGCTGATTATGTTTACCTGTGCAAATTCAGTAATTAATAATAGATTAGAATTATTTTCCTTTTTCAAAATAAATTGGACCCACAGCATAAAGAAGCGGTATCCTTTAACTTCAGCATACGTTGTTTGAAGACATTTTTCACAAAATAATCAGGCACAGCATAAACTAAATTTAGATGAAGAACAAATGTATTAATAGAAGCTTTGGAATTTGCTAGATTTTGCTGAAACATCTGCATGAGCCTAAGAAAAATATATCCCGCCTGTTCCTGTGGAGGCTACTTGGCACAGCACAAAGCCCTCTGAGCTCTGCAGCCTTGCACTTCAGTCCCTAACGAGCGGCAGTGTGATCCCTCTGCAAAAGCCAGAGCAGTATGAATTTTGAACTAGCTGAGCCAGTGTCTGAGCTTATTTAAGCTCCGAGATTGCTGTGAGAACAACCAGCAAAGCCTGCAGATACCATAGCTACCAGCAGACAGTCAGCAGGTATAATTGTCTACTCTGAACTGTAGAGGCTTATATGTTAGCTCATGTCAGTACATCACTGAATAAGCTCCAGGACTCCAGCTGTATTAATTACAGGGGGAAGGGAAATGCTAGATGTTTCTAGATACATATGGCAAGCCCTTCTTCCCCTTACAAGTGAGGTAGTACATACTAAGCTATTAGACCTTTTTCATACAAATGATATTTAAATGAGAAAGGCTATATTTAAATATAATCTGACAAAGTAGGACCTAAAACACAACCACCAGCAAACTTTGAAAAATATTATCCCTGTCCTCTCCGTCCTGTTTTAAACTAGGAAACACTGAAAATTATCCTCTTTCATGGTGATTTAACCCCAACCAGCTAAAAGCACCACACAGCTGCTCACTCATTCACCCCTCCCTGGTAGGATAGGGAGGAGAATCAGAAGAATAAAAGTGAGAAAACTCATGGGTTGAGATAAAGACAGTTTAACAGGACAACAAAGGAAAAACAATAACAATAATAACAATGATAGCAATGATAACAACAACAATAACAATAACGGTAATATACAAAACGAGTGATGCACAGTGCAATTGTTCACCACCTGCCAAACAATGCCCTGACAGTCCTGAGCAGCAATCGCCACTTCCCAGCCAACCTCCCCCAGTTTATATACTGTGCATGATGTCATGACGTATGCAATATCCCTTTGGCCAGTTTGGGTCAGCTGTGCTCCCTCCCAGCTTCTTGTGCATCTCCTCGCTGTCAGAGCATGGGAAGCTGAAAAGTCCTTGAGTTAGTATAAGCACTACTTAGCAACAACTAAAACATCAGTGTGTTACCAATATTGTTCTTGTATTAAATACAAAACACAGCATTATATCAGCCACTAGGAAGAAAATTAACTCTATCCCAGCTGAAACCAAAACCAGGACATCCTCTTAAGATTTTCCTTTCAGTTCTTTTATACACTTTTTTTTTTTTTCAATTTCAACCCACTGCCCAATTCTTCCTTCTAACTTTCCCGAAAAATCCAGTTGATTCACACTTTTTCTCTACTGACCACCTCAAATCTCCTAGGCAGAGAAAAGAAATTCTGTGTCCTCATTTGTCAAAATATGCAGCTGGACAAAGGTAGCAACAAGTAACCAATCACATGGGGAAGATGGTCTCACTGTTGATCACCTTACAGAGTCAGGGATAAAATTTCTGACCCCAAAACTGTATCTTTTCTCATACATAGAAAACTGGTAGACAAAAAACAGATGAAGCCTGCCACAACAAGTGGCTTCCATGTGTGATACCTTCTGGACACAATAATTTCTTTTTGAATATTAGCACTTTCCTATATTCAGTGACTGTGTTAGAACTGAAATTAGCAACCTTTCTTCCATTTCAGGTTTTATTAGTACACAAAACTATTTCTAAAGGATTAACATAAAAGTTTATCAAAACATCAGCATAAAAAGCCCTTATGGGCCAGTTGGAAATTTAGAGATATTGTCTTCAGCCATTAGAATTCTTACATTAAAGAATTATTTTGCATTAAAGAAATAAATAATTTCTCATGAATTGATGATCCTAAACCACCTATTAGATTGTCTTACTCCAGCTTGCCAAGTTCCTATAGAAATGGTAAATCTTCACTCCCTGTAAATATAACCTTGTCCAGGGGGGGTTGTGAAAACAGATCTCCTGAAGTTCTCTTCAATAACTTTTGAATACAACTAATTATTTTAAGCTTCAAAATGCATGTAATTTTCAAACTGTGTTTTGGGGTGATAGTTTTGTTTTATTTAGCAGTAGTAGTTTTAGTAGTACTAGTAGTAGTGTTCACGTGTGAAAGTGTGCACTTGTTTCAAGCCTTATGTTTCATTTAAGAACAGATTAAATTTTTCTGTACTGCAGGTACAAAATATGTTTATGATTGTAACTCATATTCTAAACAATGATTTTGTTTATATTATGTTTTTTTGTAGCTTCACCAACAGTCTGAAGTTTTATATTAAACCATTTATTTTTTCAATTGGAACGTAAAGAAAAAAATTAATGTTTGCTATTAATTGTTTAGCTTTTCTTAATTCAAAATTTGTGATAAGGAGCCATAAGAGGAATGTGTTTCTATTTGTTCTCATATATCAAAATGATGGAAATGTTCTTGCCTGAGTAGTCTAAAATTATCCAGCTTTCAGATTATGAATAACAATGTTTTTATGTTTTTGTTTATGTTTATGTTTTTTAAAAGCCAGCTGTAGCTACCATTTTAACAATCACTCAATAGATACTAATCTCGTATTCTAAAGCAACCTTATCTCTGTGAGAAACTCATTTGCCCAATAACTTTATATTTAAAAATAAATAAAATATATAAAATACCAATATAAATATATAAATAGAAATACATTTTTAGATGACCATAAATTTAAAAGTCATCATCAAATTAAGAATTAAAAATTAATCTCAGCATTTCTCCTTTCTCTTGACTAGAGCCGTGAAAAGCTGGGAAAAAAAGTGTGCACTTTTTCACAGCAATAGTTCTGGGAAATAAAATTTTCCATTATGTAAGAAATTTTCATTGTTTGATGTTGTTTTAATTCTTCTTGGATGAGCTGTAACTCTTTCTGCAGTCTTTCTGCAGAAAGAAAAGTTGATAAATTATTTAAAGCCTGAATTTCCATTGTTTGAACATCTTTTTAAGGGTAAACATCAACATTGTTACAGAATATTTTTCTCTCTGATAAGAAAGAAAAAGATGCAAAAAGGTGACAATGTACGTTTGCCACCTATTCCTTGGAGTATGGCACTTAAGAGAAATACACTTTGAGAACAGCCCTTGATTTTCCTTGTGTGTGTGTGTGTATTCATACAGGGTCCTTTCAGATTCCTTTGGAATTGTTGAAGTTCAATCCTGTCAAGTCCTACTTTGATTAGCAGTCTTGTGGTTTATTGTTCCCTTTGAAATAAGAACTCACGGCAAATATTAGAAAAACAAGCTGACAGTTGAATTCAGATGCTTAAAAATGCTTTCTACATTTGTCTTGTAACAAAGAGAGTGGCTTTATTCCTTGTCACAGCTCCACAGAACGTTGGTCTCTTTGCACCAGCAGGCTCCTGGTTTTGATGACCTGGTCCCATGGTTTTGTCAGTGGCTCCCACATTCAATGTTTTAGAGGGAAGAGGGGTTCTTTTTCTATAAAGGTTTGGATAGTACAGGATATTTCTATTTACAATAAAAATACATTGAATTAAAACACATGTATCCCCCAAAGTGCCAGTAAGTATATTCTGTGAAGCTGTAACACAGCTAAGTAGCATGGCTGTGCAACAACAGAAGTAGTTATTTGCAATCCAGGTGAGATTCTTACCTCACCTCCTCTGTGAGGTTTTGTTTTGATTAGTCATTACTGCCCTAAGGCAATCATTCAAAGAGCAAGCAATGTAAACAAACAGGTACTTTTTTTTTGTACCAAAACTTTGTAACTAGATGTTGGGAATTATATTTGAAAGATCAATGTAAATGTCAAAAACATTCTCTTTTTAACATATCTGTTTTCATCCAAACTTTTTAAAGACCTCATTCAAGTTGTGTAAATTTACTGTGATTTTCTTACAAATAACAACAAAAAGAGAGTGAAAATAAAATAATAATAAAAAACCCAAACCAGCTGACAACTGCTACAACACCTAGGTTTTAGGCTCCTCTGGAAACCAAAATCTCTGAGCGTAAGTGTGGAGGGGAAATGATGGAGTCAAACCAGAAACAGAAAATAAAAGGGGGGGGAAAAAAGCAGCATTCTGGTTGCAATTTTTCCAAATAAGAAACCAAAGCAAAGGGACATTCCTGAAATCTTGTCTCAACCAAGATTTTATTTACTAGTCTATTACAACAGTATGCTGCTATCTTGAAATACTCAGAGTCTGAAAGGGTGAATAGTTAACTCTTTGTGGGTCTGTAAATGTGAGTTTTCTGTTTCTCAAGCAGAGATCAGTACACCTGCCAGATTAATTTTCTAGGTTAAAAGACTAACCAGTGTAATATTATATAAAAAGATTACATCAGTAACATCTCCTCCCTCTGTGGCAGCTTTTTTTTTTTTTTTTTTTTTTTTTAAGAAAGGGGTCAACACAGTTTTTAAGGGGATATAGGGATCACTATAGAAATTTCAGTATAGTGTAACGTTAAGTATATTCCTTACAGATAGTTCAAATAGATTTTGTTCCAGTTTAGGCAGAAAAGAGGTCATGCACACTTTTGGAGATGCATAGAAGCAAAGCTTTATGGATAACTTGAACACCCAGGGATGTCCAAGAAAACAGGTATGACACTTTCCCTTTCCTCCAACTGTTTGTACTGCAGAAACGTCCTCAGCCATTGTAGGATGACATTTTCTCTCATACCCAAAGTATTCTGTTTGCCAGAATTTAATTGTACTAAAAAAACCCCACCCACCCAAAGAACCAAAAAAAAAAAACCCCAAAAGCTAAACAAAAATCTCCACTACAACCAACCAACAACAACATCTAAACTTGAATGAATTCGGAATTTCTGATACAATACTACATGCCTTTTCCCTATGACCTACAGCTGAAAACTATCTTGGACAGAAGACTGGATAAGTTCTTCAGAAACTGCTTCCTTCTTGCATTTTTATTGATTACAAAGAGATAAACTAAGCCACACACTTCACTTATTTCTTTCTAATTATTTACAAGGCTGCAAACTAAATTGCAGCCAAAATAGCTCTACCGACTTAGGTATATTTGTCTTCAGGGAGAGGAAAATTTCTGAGGTAAATCAGGCTCCCTGAGTAAGACTCCACAATGCAGCTGTAATTTGTGGATCATATATTTTGAATCATGATTTGAGGTAAGAAACAAATCTTGCTGCAGGACAACAGCTATTCATCTAAAGGATAATATTTCAAAAGACAAACTAATTTAGATTTTAAGCATCTCATAATATTTTCCACTGTTAGGTCTTCAACACATTGTTGTAATGTTTTCAGGCATACTATCCACAGTTTATATGTCAAATATAATTGTACTGAGTATTACTGGTGGTTATACTACAGTTACTACTGTTGGTATGAAGAAAAGCTTACGTAAGATCTTCATTTTACTGCTTCTTCTCAGTTCTGTACTGCTGATTCTACATATTTTCTTCCCCTATTCCACCATCTTTAAGCTTCAGTTTTTTTCAGGTTATTTGATGGTACAGTTTACCTGGGAGTACAGGTGGTCCAAGGTGATTCAGACAGATGTGACTGAATACTGTGCTTGCTGTATACAAATAGGGTAAAGAAGGGGTTTTGGCTCCGACTGCTTTTCCTTCTACAGTTCCTCTACTACATCAGCATACAAATTACAGTTTACCTGCAGGCAACTGACTTGGCACTGTTTTATGGCATATGTTTATCTATAAACATGTGCACTCTATACCAAAAAGTACAGTAAAGCAGCCTGCCAAGTCCAATCAGTTTTCATTGGATAATGCTTCCCTGCTTCTGTTGTGGTTCTCCTACAAGCTTTGTGTTGAGGGATGTCAGTGTGGCACAGGAGCCACGCTGGTGGAGTGCCTCTTGTGGAGGACTCCATTCTGCTCTCTGGCATTATGTTCTTTTAGGTATAGTCACTTATCTGTAGGGGTTGGACTGTAAGAATGACTGCCAGTGAATATTTCCTCTTAGATATTGGAATTACCTCTTTTCCTTCTGTTTCTTTTCTTGCTAAATTAATTGTCTTTTGTTACTCTAGCAGTTTTTGGCTCTAGTTTTACTTTTATCTCATTGTCACTTTTCTTACTGGGCAATTCTTTAGCCTGTTTTTCCAGTAATGTCACTGTTCCCTGAAAATAACAGTCCCTTTGACCTCTGCATTAGTGTTGTAGGGATTAAAGAAAATCACTGAACTGTTTAACTTTGTAAATTCTAGTTTAAGTGCTCTGAAGTGTGACCATTTTATTAACTAAACCCATGAGCGTATTATTGTATTTACTTCTTTCACACATTGTTACTCACTACTGATGAAACAGTAACTTTATATACATTTAAAATTAAATGAAAGTGCATTGGCATGAGGAATTTACCATTTAAGTTCAACAGACAGTATGGGAAAATGCAAGAGATTTGCCCGGTTTTGATCAGCGATTTCACTGCAGTTACCATTTCACCATGGAAACCTAAACTCATCTACAATATACCTTCTGCTGACGCAATCTGTTTTAAGATTATGATAGTTGTATTCCTACTTCCATTCTGAGAAATGAGAATATTGATTATAGCACAAGGACAGAGGAAGGCTTGAAATATTAAGGAAAACACAACCAGTACTTTGAACCACAAAATTGTTGACGTTTTAAGAGGTTCTTAGAGGAGGCCTAGACAAAGGCAATACACAGACTAATCTCCTAAAATTACCTGTACTAAGAAATATTTTCTCTCTCTCTGTGTTCTAATTAGAGAAGAAATAAAATCAACAAAAATGAAGTAGTTTTACTCTTTTAAAGGAAAATTTCTTTCTATTTATGCTGATGAGAAAGTGTCTCAAATGAAAACTGCATTCTGCCTGCACTGAAAACCTGAACAGAATTAGACTTGATTCTAATAGCCTTGAACCCATGTATTTCATTAGAAGTTATATGCTTATTATGAAATTAACCTATCTGTCCACCTCCACTCTTCCTTATCTTCACATGTTGTAATGAAATTGTCTCTGCCTTGTGCTTATTTTCTCCCCATCACTCCGTTTCTTCATTGAGTGCTAAAGGCAGCAGTCTTCCCCCTCTGCAGACCTAGCATTGCAAGCTCTTTCCGACCCCTTTCATAAGATCATCTCATAATTCCCTCAGTCGTTCTTGTAGCCCTCTTTTCAAACAGTTCTGTCAGGAGAACAAGCACATGCTTTATAAATGTTAGCAGAAATATTTATCACAGATTTATATCTTTTTATTAGCACTAGGACATACACACAACAACAAAAGATTCCTCGGCTATTCAAATTGAAAAGGAAAGTAGAAATAGGAAGTATGGCTGCAGTGCAGTTACAACTGGGTAGAGAAGGATACCATTACAATATACAAGTGTCTAGTGTCATTTGAGAGATACCACATTTTTATCATATTTGTAGAATCTTTGCTCACTCTTAATATCATTTTTATGACGTCTGTTCATTCAGCTGGAGATCTAGAACTCCAGATGAGTTTGTTATGATTGTTTCAGGTACAGATAGGTGTAATAACTCCCAAAAAGCCTCAGGATTTGAATCCCCACCTCCTCAGTCTGTTGAACTGATTAATGAATTCTCTTCTTTGACCAATGCTTTTTGTCTTTTTAGCTCTAAGCTTTAGAGGCTTGGTTTGACCATAATCAGCCAATGACTAGTCAGTCCAAAATTTTTCTCTGTGACCTGCTTCTCTATAAAGTCTACAATCAAATAATCTAAAATTGCCAATATTTCTTAAAATAAGTTTTAAAAACCTTTCAGGTTAATTCCCTAACAATTGTTGCTATCTCATTCAGTAATATCTGAAATACAGTTATTACTACAATTTAATTTCTAGTTGTTAGCTAAGAATGCCAAGACTGCCATTATAACATAGTTTCAGTAGTATTTACCTCTCTAACACTTTTTTGTTGTTGTTAACAGATACAAATCTGATCATATCTGAGCTATCCCTTCGACTTTATGGTGAAATCTCCAGAATTATACCAGTTTATATTATTTTCCTAAATTGGTTTTGATCCAAATGAATTTTACTATAGTCTTTTTCTCATATCAGAAAAAGTATTAATAACACTAGCATACGTGTCTAATCCGTGCCTTTTCTTTCTTTACTATTTTTTTCGACAGCTCACATCCTTGCTGTGCCATCGTGATTCTGTTATTTCAGAAAATTCACCATTTTCTTGCCTTGGCTTCTTGCTTTAGTGTGCAACTTCATAGTTATTCCTAGATAATCTCACCCATTTTGTCATTAAACTAGACAAAGTTTTTTAATTAAATTGTGTATATAGTTTTATTCACAAATCAGGATTCTTTCTTTTGCTGTCATAACCATTTAGCTACTCTCTTTTCTGTCTTTTTTTTTTTTTTTTTAATGAGAGATAAGATTTCTTCCTCTCCCCAAGCTTTTTACAGAGGCACAAAGCTTTTGTTCTGTAAATACTGTAGAGTTTCTGTAAGACACAAAAAGAAAGCAAAATACAGAACTAAAGTACTAGAAATTCAAAACACATGGGAGCACAAAAATAAGTTACCTTACTGCAAAAAAAATTAAGTATCTGATTCTAAAAAAAAAAAAAGTCTGATATATACTGCTCTGCTTATATCTTTCTGGTCTCTAAGTGTCTGCTTTCAGGTGCCTTTTACTTAATTATGCGCTTGAATAAAGCCGCAGACACTTTAAATAAAACTAGTGGTCCCATTATTATTAAAATAAAATAATTTGCATGAAGAAAGTACTGAAAGTGAGGCTTCTTTAACCTTCTTATTCTAAGTATTAGAGTTGCTTAAATACTTCTAAAATTGCTATTCAAAATGTCTGAATATATGTAAGCTGAACAGAGCTGTGCTCTGAATGTAAACCAGAAGCCATCTGAGATCATTACACAATATTTTACTTTCCTGTGATATATCAAAATGAATTTTATTATCATACAAGAAGCTTCTATATTCAAAGTTTCTCTTGGATCTTTGTTTTCAAGTTTTGCTGATGCTTTTTAATTTGCTCTCACTTCACACATTCTTTTTTTATTCCATTCAGACTGACACAGAAACATTTCTTGTCCTTCTGTTAAAGATGTGAAACACTTTGAATTGTATTTACAACAAAGTCTGATAGTAGTTAAAATACAGCACTTGCAAAACTTATTTCTTATTGCACATAATTTTGTTTATATTTATTTTCTATGAAGAGATTCTACACATAGCAAAGGTACATTTTCTCATAGCAGAATTTTATTATAGTTGTTTTTATCTTGATAAAAACTTTGGCTGAAATGCTCCAGTACAAATATCTGGTTTAGTCTTTGACTTCACTCAGAGTGTTTGTTGCCCCTTTGGTGAATTTTTCTTCTTAATGTCAGCTTTAATTAATCAGTTACTTCAAAGAATGAGATATCAGGGCACTGTATTTCTTGGTTCTCATTGAAAATAGCCAATTATTTGTTTCTCTGTGAAATCTTATCTCACCTCACTGCTTTGGATCAGAGTCTTATTCAGTGACTGACATTTGCCATTTCAGTGGAAATCTGCAAATTATATGCCTTTGCAAAATCTGAACTTTCAGATGTTAAGTAGTGACCTACCTGGTTCCTAAAGTTCCTGACAATTCATTTGCCAAAAAAAAAAAAAAAAAAAAGTTATCTGCCCTTCAACTTAAATTATTTTCTCCCCAATTTTTGTGTCAACAGTTCTTCTGTATACACAATATGATAGAAGGAGTGAGAAATTGTCTCAGTCCTGTTGCTGCTGCTGTCTTAGAAGTACAGAAGAAACCTATACAAAAAAAAAAAAAAAAAAAAAAAAAAAAAAAAAAACGGACAAAACCACACATTTTATACCAAAGAAAAAAAGCTAGGCTAAAGCCCAAACTTGTATCAGAATTAGGTTAGGGATAATGTGGTTGGGACTATGGATGGAACCACAAATGAAATATTGTTTTGGAGACTGATCAGTACATATTCCTAAAGAACCTGGAGTACACTATACAGTCTGAACTACTAATTTGTTTCCCCTTTCATGAATATCCATGAAACTAATTGATAAACCTGTTTCAAATATAAGCAGAAGATAACTATTTAGTATCGTACTAATTATTTTTCATAGGAAAAGTTCCAGCAGCTTCTAATTCCTGGATTACAGAGTCAGGGACAGAGAGTTTTGAAGTATATAAATTAAAAGACAGCAGAAACTGCACTGAATCTAGTCTAAAAAAAATGAGATTCTTCAGGCCTTTAACCTGAGGTACTCTGCATAAAATTTCTGATGTAAGGAGCAATTTCAAGTGCTTCCTTCTCAGTATGGAGATGAAACACTTTAAAAATAATACCAATATAGTAGGTAATGTTCTGCTTTCCACCCTGAATTAAGGTTCATAGCAGTGGTGCATTATTGCCAGGAATCAATGGGACAGAAGAAATGTCATTATTTCCTTATATTAGTGACTTTTCTTTTGCTGTGCCAACTAATATCTGTCAGGTATCTTCCCTGAATAAATAAAATAATTAATAATTTCAGAGTCAGGGGTTAATTCAGCAGCTCCATTATAAGACATCAAAGAAAGCATAAAAAAAAAAAAAAGACATTTAAAGCTAACACATTTCAGAGGTTACTACTGAAGGCATACTTTACTACTGAAAACATACTTTTAACCTTGTTCTTTTACTTTTTTTTTTTCCATAGAGCTGTATTTTAACTCTGTGTAAATCTATTTAAAATTATATTTCAATTTAGTAATCTTGCAACAACAGATTTTGGTTTAAAGTACCGGAGTATGTAGATCAGTGACTTCTCCCACACTTAGACCACAAAAAACTTTTCAGGTAGCTCACAAAGAGGTAGTTCATCACACAATGTCCTTTCCAACTAACAGAAGAAAGAGATGTGAAAAGGAATTCAGTGAAGAGTGAACAGGATGATCAACTTGCTTTTAGAAGAGACTTATTGCAATAAAGGTGACTAAGATAAATCACATCCCATGAAGCACATCTGTTTCAGGTACAAGGAATTGCTACCTTTCACATAATTAAATGAACCAAACACCACAGACAAAGAAGAGAACAGGGACTCCAGGCTGCTGACAGGTTCTCATTGCAAAGGACGTGGATGCCGGAGCAGTAGTAACACAACCCATTAGAGGCCTTTAGCTTGAGACCTGTGGAATCATTCTTGCCCAAATCATAGGGAAGGAAAGTGGGGAACAGAGGATAACAACTGCTAGTTGTAAGATTATGTGAAGTGGTTCCAATGTCAATCCTCTATTCTTTGGATGACCTAGTTCGGAAAGACTGGACACTCTCAAAGAAAGCTCTTAACTGTGACACTTACGATTTCTCAGACTTGTGACTTGGAGTCACCTTCCAAGCTGTCTTCCACATCTCAAGTCTGTCAATTCCTGTGGGACCAAGTGTCCCACGATCCCATTTGTCTCTTTATAACCACTCTGAAGAAGACTTTCTCTGAGGAGTCAGATAGAACCTCTGTAAATGGCAAGAAAATGTTATTCGCACTTTCAGAGGCAATGGTAACTCCACCTATCAAGACAAGGACAAAAAAAAAAAAAAAAAAAAACTTCATGAAAGTCCAGTCCTTCCACAATCCTGCCGAATTAATGCAGGAGTTATCATTAAAAGAAATATTCACTCCACTCAAAACGAGGTTTTAACTTCCTGAAGCCATTACCATTCTCTGTCTTTTGAAGAATTAAAAGAAGTATCACATTTTCTTCAGTAAGTTCCCTATTGTGAGACATATACTGTACTGAGAAGTGGGCAACTGGAAGGCTACTCATTAGTGCATTTTGAGGGACTAGGAGAAAAGTGGGGAAAGGTATGCAGCATACTGCTTGAATAATAGAAGTGCTGCGTGCCACCTCTCCATGTTGCTAGTTAACTGGTAGTTAACTGGTAATAACAGATATTATAGGTCTCACAAGATCTCAGTATTTCTTCAGTACACATTCCATGCAAATTCTGCTTTTTAACTCAGAACAGATGGAAAAATGTCCTACTGCTTTCCTTGGTATCATAATGAGAAAATAGAAGTACACAAAACCTTCCTAAATTATACATTTGACTTTTGATTTGAGTGTAATTTCAGAAGTTAATTAAAGGATAATAATATTATTCTGAACCAGATAACCATGGCTTCCAGGGAGTCTCAAAGTAGAAATGGTACTAGGTTAATAAATTTCTCAAAGGAAGAATTCTGCAATTTGTTTACAAGAGAGTAAGCAATGCCATTGGCTTTTCAGTGTTAGCATGAATGGCAATTAGATAAATGGATTGACCCATGTGAAATATGTTCTTATTTCACACTGACACACTAAATTAATCAACAGTGTAATTCAGAGAGGGATATGGACTCTGACTGTACAGCATGAATAAATCAACCTGTGCCTGAGTGTCAGAGAGCAGCCAAACTGCCCTGTGAGGGGAACAAGCCAGCAGCTGAGGGGAACCCCAGCACAGACCATGCCCTCAAGGGCAGATGCAGTCCTATAGGGACTGACAACAGCAGGCAGAACTAGGGTCTGTCAGCAAAGGTGTACATCGACAGCACCAGGCAAGGCAAAGGAACAAAACAGGTTCAAAGTCCACTTTGTACAAGGAGGAAGGTGTAAGCAGAAGTAAAAGGAGACAGGACTTATTTCGAGATGGACTCCAGGTCTATTCAGAAAAAAGGACTGCAGACCAGCACAACTACAACATAACCCAAGCCAGGACTAAAGGTCCCCAGCCAACTATAAATGGAGCCCCTGGGTCCATGAAAAGAAGGAGGAAGCCCAGGTGAGGCTGGTCAGGGTCATTAAGGTACTCAGGACCCTGATACTCATACCTTTTGATTTACAATCAGCTCAAAATTGAAGGGTCCAGGGTACATAATCACCACTGTTATTTGTTGGGAATTATATCTCAATGTCTAAGTCCTTTTGAGAAGCTATGAGAAATATTTCAACTTGACAATCAATACTTTCAGAATTGTGTGTCTTTTATGAAAGGTTGCTCAGGAAATACAGGAACCAAAAATTATGTTGAGTAAACAAGAACAAAGTTGTGAAACATGTCTAGTCAATTAACACCCAAGTCAAGATGATGATATTGTTTACTTACTAATGTTGTATTATGATTAAAAATGTAATGAAAAACCAGTAAGATGTCACAAGGAAAGTGTATATCTGTGTGTACAATACAAGAGATCAAAGTTCAGGTATTTTCAATCAACCATGAGTTCTTCATATTCATGTTTCAATTTGCATGCTGAAGTGTGTTATTGCTTTCTTGAGTGGGAGAAAAACAATTTCTATTTGTGAAGAATTGCTTCTTTACAGCAGCAATTTGGATAAAATACCTGTAAGTGCAATGATAAAATGAACCTATCAGACTCATTAGAGCAGTCAAATCCTTCTACTTCAAGCTGTCAATACACTTCATTTCTGGGATGTATTAGCAATATCTGCAAGCAATTGTAGTAAATACCTAAATATTCTTACCATAGTTAAAATGTTGATCAGATGACCTACTGAGACTTATTTCAAGAGAATAATTTGTCTGCTCTATGTTATTTTTTTCTTAGTCCTTGTTCAAGCAGATTTCAGGCACTAATGGTGCCTTCTCAAAATTATATGTAAAGAGTGAAATCAGGATTATGCAAGGTGAGTTGGAGCTGGCTCATGGCATTGTGGTCTCAGACGCAAGTAAGTTACTTGACAAACCTGGACTGCCTGGGAATTTTGCTGGAGATGTTGACAAGCCAATATGAGAACAAGGAATTAAGAAGAACGGGTAGAGAACAGACCTTCTCTCTGCATTTTTTCATTTTTCTGGCATGTTGAAGGCACCTCTCGTATTGTAACAGTCTGATACTTCTGTGGTAGTGTGTGCTCCAACTAAACTAAAGAAATTATTAAAGACCTCTCAGTAGTCTGGGTGAGGGAATTACCTGCCATTAGCTTACCTGAAAAGGTAAACTAGAGTGGGTGGAAGGACTGTAATTGCAAGTCAACTCTCTTGACTTTCTAGTGAGACCAGATTAATGAGATTTCTGGAGCTAGTTTAAATACAAGACAGAGACAACAATGCAGAAATTTGATCTTCAGGACCATGTACAGAGTTTTCTGCAAAGGTAGTATATTTACTGTGAAGCCAATGTTTACATTCTTGTTAGAAGTGAGTAGATTATAATGTGGATACTTCCTCAGCTGTAGAGAACCCCAGGTGTGATTGACACACATTAATGTCTTTATTTCCAAATTTGGTGCTCTGTGTGCACACATTTGAGTGCACAAAGGCTTGGAAATGTCTGCAAGAGAAGAACCAGAAATGATACCTAGCGCAAGAATGTAGTTAGTGGGCCTCTACACTGCTGAGTTACACCACAGAACTGAGAAAGATTTCAGAGACAGGAGACAGGCCGTAAAGACTCTTCTCTGTTGAAAAAATTTTGCGTGTTATGCAGATTTATCACTGTAGCTGATTGACACAAACGGAATGGTGGCTTTGAAAAATGTTATTGGTACAAAAATTGTGACTCGAGGTGCTTCAAGAGACTGGTTACCTAGGTACTTACATAGACATGGCGTACAGTGAGTGCAAAATTTTTTTGTGAAATTCACAAAGGGATCTACTCTGAGGATTCAAGACTGCCCTGAACAATTTGTTTAGCCTTCAAGGAAACCCCATTTTGTCAGCTCCTATGATCAGAACTTGCTTTTACATGTTGATCTGGAGAAGGTTCATCAGTAAGATTAACGACTGTTTTGTCCAGACATCTGTGAGATGGTCTTCATACCACATTGAGAAGGGCATGATGAATTGCAGTGTATTCTTCACCTAAGTAAAATTACCTTGTAATCTCAGGTAATCTCATTTGTTTTCTATTTATCCTTTCCAACACTCTCGATTGTTGTTTGAACTGTTCTTAGTTTTGATTATTGTTATATATATAAGCTTTCATTCCATTTTAGAATCCAGATAAATTCTATTCTTCAGTCATACACTGTACAAAAGGGTTGCACAAGCTAAGTATTCATAATGTGAAGCAATATTTTCTTTATTATTCCAGAATATGCAAGGACAATTTTTCTTGTGCACTGAAAGGGAATAAGTGGATGCTTCTGTTTTACTCCTGTACTACTTTTATGACTTTCCTTGCTCTCTAAGATAGAAATGGTTCCAATGTTATCCAAAAACTTATTCATATGAATATTTTTCCTCATCTTTCATTGAATTTTTGACTTTAGTTTTCTTTCAAACTCTATGGAATTTATAAAAAATTACACGGAGTTAAATATCTTAAAAGAAAATACTATCAATAATGTTAATTTCTCAATCCAAATCTCTGAAGGATAATATTAAACAACACCATTAACTTGACGGAGCTTCATCTTCAGTCTTAGTGAGTGCATTCATAACTAAATTTTAAAAAAATTAAATTTATATAAATTACGTACTTTATTTTGTCTTTAACTAATTAAGCTAAATAGAGGAAAACATTCTCATAACGGTATTAAAAATACAATAATAGATTAAACTATCAAAGATATAATACATTGATAATAACAACAACAATAACAAAACCAACATAAAAAACAAACACTACTCCAAAAAAAACCCAAATCTGTGACTTGGACATGAAAAGATTTTGAAATAACTGATGAAAGATCATAGAATCATAGAATGGTTTGGGTTGGAAAAATATCATCGAGTCCGACCCCCCCTGCCATGGGCAGAGACACCCTCCATGAGCCCAGGTTGCTCAAAGCCTCATCCAGTCTGGCCTTGAACACCTCCAGGGATGGGGCATTCACAGCTTCTCTGGGCAACCTGTTCCAGTGTCTCACCACCCTCATAGTGAAAAATTTCTTCCTAATGTCTAATCTAAATCTACCCTCTTTTAGCTTATACCCATTACTGCTTATCCTATCACTACACTCCCTGATAAAGAGTGCTTCTCCCTCTCTCCTGTACAATTTAATAAGTAAACTACAATAACATTGGAAATAATAATAATGATTATAATAATAGTAACATATAGGAATATAGAAATATACAAACAAGTAATACGCAGTGCAGCTGCTCACTATCCAATGACTAAGGCTCAGCTCATTCCTGGTTAACGATCTCAAAGCAGGGAGAGTCCCGAAACTGCAATCCTGGAATGGAGACAAGAGCCCGAGCGTACAAGAGACCGAGATAGCCCTGAGAGAGTGGCGACCCAGGGGGAGATGACTCGGAGCAAGACAGAGCACTTCTGGACAGACTCTTATCTATATGCTGGGAATGACATGCATGATATGTAATATATTGTTGGCCAATTTGTGTCTCAATCCTAAACCTAAGGTTGAATCTTAGGCTAGTAACTGGGGTTGTGCTCCCTCCCAGCTTCTCCTGCTTCTGCAGGCACTGGCACGGCAGAGAGGCTGAGAAGTCCTTGACTGTCCAGGCAGCGACAATAAACATCAGTGGATTATCAGCCTTCTCCTCAGCACAAATCCAAAACACAGCCTCACACTAGCTACTATGAAGAAAATTAACTCTCCCAGCCGAAACCAGGACACTCATATAACCATATAACCTTGATGCTTCCCCCCCAGCTCCCCATTTTTTAACAGAAGCAAGTGTGTAGACTGAGATGTTGAATATAGGATGCATTCTGTTGAATAACCCTCAATGATTAGGGCTGTATTACTGTTCTGTTGGATTTGTAGTTCCAGCTGAAACTGAAAAGATATCTGACAACCTGAAGTGTTTCATATATGTCTACAGACAGTCTCCCGATAACAACACAACAAACTTTCACATAGAAATCAGGCTTGCTTTCATGGAACTTGAGTTTTCTTTCCTTAATTAAAAGGCTGATACAAAGACTTATAGTGGTTGATCCTCACTTGCAAGGCTACCTATACATTTTATTGACAACATATATGGTGCTTAACTATGCCTTTCTAAAACTTAGGCTAAAGAGCTGAACACAATGCAGGTATCTAAATAAAAATTTGATTTGTTATGTTTTAACTTTTACAAACTCTAAAAAATTGCCCTCTTTTTTTTCCCAAGAAATGGTATTATTTGCCTCTGTTTCTATGCATGTTATTTGACTTCGAGGTGGGTTTTGTGTCTTTTTCCAGGTGTAGTCCTTTACCAATAAGATGCCCAGTAAGTAAAAGTAGAAGGATTTTGCATGACAGCATTAAAAATACAAAAGTGGTTTGGTTTAGCAGAGCAGAGAATGATATAGGTTCAAGTGGCTTTCAACTTTTTAGAGCTATAGCTTAGTTCTATGTTTT
Organism: Pterocles gutturalis; assembly: GCF_000699245.1. NCBI lineage: Eukaryota > Metazoa > Chordata > Aves > Pterocliformes > Pteroclidae > Pterocles > Pterocles gutturalis. Next base: position 41,552 of record NW_010141771.1, read on the forward strand.
CAATAGTGACAACATATTCATTTCGTTGAGTGATGACATCCTTTTGAGAAAGTGATAAGAAGAGTCATGGAACATTTGAGTAAGGACTGCCGATTTGTGGTTGCAGCTCTTAATGCCTGCAGTGTAACTGCCAAGCAGAATTACTGTATCTGCTGTTTATTACATTCCAAATGATTGACCTATGTGAATTCTACTTACCTTGAGCCCAACAAATTGCTGACTTAGTTCTAACTTCGAGTAAGTAAAAGAGTGACTTTGGAGCAGGCTCAACACTCTAAGTCAAACTTGCATCAAATACATTCCCTACTTCCATTAGGACTGTCACTTGAAAGTAACTGACTGGAACACAAAATAATTGTCTTTTCTTGCTTTCTCCGCAGATTGTCCAATCACTTTTTTTCCCCCACAATAGATCAATGACAGGGTAAATTTGCACACACTGACTCCAAAGTTATTTAAGAACATTGAACAAAATACATTTTTGTCTGAGGAACATTAATAAGTAATATTTGAGATTTCGCTGTTCATTTAAAATGGATTTTGAAATGACTGATGTCTAATTAGAGTGTATTGTAGGTTTTCTTCAACTGCAAAGCCATCAATGTTTTCACTCCATGTAACTCATTAAAAATCTAGTAGGGAAGAAAGAGCTGGAGAGAAGAAAAAAAAGAGAAAAAGAAAGATTAAGGAAATAATACTTTTAAAAATATTGTAATTTCCTTATATGACTGAGATCCATGCTAGGACTTTTGGAAGATCTACTAAACTTTGCTTGACCTGTTTTCATTTTCATAATATAAATAATGAGTGTATATGGTACATTACATAATGAATTTAGAGTACAAGACATTGCAGTGGGAAAAGCTGTAGTTATCCAGGAATAGTCATCAAATTGTAAGCAATGTAAAAAAGATTTGTAAACTGCAATTTTTTTATTGCTCTAAGTTACCTTGAATTATCAGTAAAAAAGGAAGTTAAAAATAAAGTTTCCTAAGAACTAACAACTTAGAAGATTTGCAGGGTCATTGATGGATGTAAACTAGATGGACATATGGCTGCTGACCTTGTTTTAGAAAGGTGAAACAGGAGGTTGACAAGGTGATCTCCCATGGTCACATCCCTCTGGAATAATATTGTGATTCTATGGCTGATGGGATTTCAGTAAAGAGACAGGGAGACATAAGTCTGACATTTTAAAGTGTTTTGTTGAGAAACATGAAAAAGAAATTGGAAGGAAACACTTATACCAAAAGTGAAAGAAGAAAAATAATAAGAAACAATCATAACATTTTAGTGTTCATACCATTTTAGTGATCTTATTTTTTGTTATTACTGATCAAATTAATACGATCTCAAAAACTTCTCTTACCATTAAAGTGCTTATCTATATACTACACCAAATCCTTAACAAAAATCATGTGTTAGCCAGAGCTTCTTCGTCTGAGATATTAAATGATATTATCCTGGATAGGTATGCTTCTCTGCCCTTACACAAGGAGACTAATATAATCATGACTATCAAATCACCTAGGCAAGGACAGGCTCAAATATAATAGATTGCAAATCCCCTCAAAATTTATTTTCATTTGGGACAACCATTTCCAACTCTGGAAATTAGTCCTGAGAGAAGCTTGGCTAAAAGCAGATGTTTTCTCTTCTACTTCTCAGCCTTTCAGTATGTGCTGCACTTTTATCTTATCTGCATTGCCTTTGATTCCCTTGAGGTTTGTATTTACTTAATTATTTACTATTTATTTATGCTTATAATTTGTGTTCTGGGTATATGGAAAAAGTATCCATGTTCTAGAAAGACTTTGGGTAAAAGACTTTTTGGGAAATCAAACTTTGTGGTAATATTTTAAACTTTCTCATTTGCATGGAATTCTCTACATTCATTTGGAATGTATTGTGTCAGGAAAAAGAAAGAAAGGTTAACAAAAACTTACAGTAAGTTACGCTAGGTGGGAACAAGACAAAACTAAGTTTAGAAAGATGTGTGGGCAAAAAAATAATAAAAAAAAGAAAACTGGTAATGGTTAATGTTGCTGGTAAGTAAATCTATGGCAGTTTAGGAACTTTTCTATTGCCATTGATTTTACATAGTAGACTTCAAAATGTTTGTGGAATTAAACATGTCTTTCATGGATGCTGGGCTGTAAAACTCTCTGCAGTGTCTGTCAGAAAAAAAACCCAAAACCACCACAAACAAAAGCAAAAGCAAAACCAAAACCAAACAAAACAAAACCCACCACAACATAATTTGTCTCTTTATAAATGTGATTTCATATTACAGTTTGTTGCTCTTCAAAAGAATGACAGGCAGAGAAACAGAGCCAAGTACAAAAAAACCATACTGTCATAAGAATCTATGCAACATGATACCAAAACAAGTGTGCTGCAGTCACCTACAAAATTTGCTCGTAGTCCATCTTGAATTTTACAGTTGGGAAACAAATGCTGTGATTCTGTGATTCTGTGAAATGCTCCCTGTCTGGATTTGCCTCACACTTTTGAACTTTGTAACAAGCTATTAAATGGAAAGATAAAACATGTTGCTAACCTCACCTTCCCAAACTTTAATTTTCTCTGTGTTTCAGCGTTTCCTCTGAAAAACTTTCCACCCCTGATGATATCATGACTTCACTCTTGTGCATAGTTAGCAGAAGAACCATATGATACGATTCTGAAATAGTACTCTAGGTCACTTTTTTTTTTTTTTTTTTTAAATAAAGAGTTGGGTTTATTATACATACTCATAAATAAGGTAATGTTTTTTTTGTGATCATATAACACTAATTCATGATGGTTTGGTCTGCTAAAGGTGTTAGTTTGAAGTTTATAAAGTGCAACTGGAAATTTAGCATTTAATGTCCAGCTTACAGATACAAAAACCACATACACACAGAGGAACAACCCATCTCACTCAACTTAATAGTTGGCTTTGCAAAGAAACATCTGTCCAGCACTATTTTTTCACATATTAATTCTTGCCTCTGACTCATTCAGTCACATTATGTGCTATATTTCATGATTTTGAATCAGGATGGGAGGAACAGAATTGGAAGGGTGAAAGTCAGAAAACTCATGAGTTGAGATAAGAACATTTTAATA
>NW_010141772.1:0-16820 GCF_000699245.1 Pterocles gutturalis
AACATTCTGTGATTCTGTGATTCTGTAAGCAACCAATTAAGACTAAACAAACCACCACTGCAACAGAAGACTTAGCGTGTCATATAATTTATCTTTCTTTAAAATTCCATTAGGGAAAATTATTTTAAAGATTCAATGTTAGCTTCATTTCTGAAGTGGTGTTTAGGCTCTGCGATAACATTCAGAGCAGCACACGGTGCACACTTAAGGGCAGTGCTATCAGAATAATGCTCAGTCCAGTTCTAACAAATAATCTTCTCCGAAGAGTTCAATGTTTCAATATATCAGGGCTTTTCTTGCAAAAAAAAGTGAGAGATCTAGCACCTGTATGCTATTTGGATATTATTTGATAAGGCTTTGAGCAACCTGCTCTAGTGGGAGGTGTCCCTGCCCATGGCAGGGGGGTTGGAACTCAATGATCTCTAAGGTCCCTTCCAACCCAAACCATTCTATGATTTCTTGATTCTATTTTCCACCCAAAAGCTGAAGAAATTAAAGAGTTAAGGTATTTCTCAGGCTCCTAAAATCAAGCTCAGGCAGAACTTAAAATAAACAGCAGATAAAATAGCTCTCCTGAGAAGGAGAAACATGTGATTCATGCACTGAGCCCAGACCCTCCCAGCTCAGCTCCTCTCTGCTGGGCTAAACTGGTGTTACAGCTCTGCTGTGACAAAGAAGAGAGGTCCCGAGGAAGGCTTTATCCATAAAAAATAAAGACAAGAGTGTGGAAAGCAAAGGACAGCAAAACAACCGAAGCTGTCAGCATCACGAGGAGGGGTAGGGCAGGTGTAAGGAAGCAGCTTGGAAGGGAATCCTTGTCCTAGGGAAAAAAAGCCTAGATGGGACATGGGATGACCTTAAATACAACTCCAGCTGGGTCAGCTATGATAGCCTCAGTCTACCTTCCCTGAAAAATGCTGAGCATCACCTTAAAAGCTGATCCCATTGTCCTTAGTGGTGCAGGGGAACCACTGTCAGAATGCAACCCAGCACGGACAAGGAATTCCCCAGAAATATCCCAGGTAGGGAGGAGATGGGAAACGAGATGGGTGCCATTGTCAGAGCACTCAATAACAGGAGGTAGAAATGATCCATTCCTGTAGCTGCCAGTCACCACCTGGGTTTTGTTACCCTGAAGAAAAGCCAAGGCAGAAGAATGGTCCTAGTTTGAGTACAGCAACAAGAGGTCTGAGAAAACACTCCCACCAGAAATCTGAGCACAGAAACTAAAGAAACAGAGGAGCAGTAAGAAATCACACACAGCCCACAGATTTATAGTCTTGTCTCTGCAGCCAGATCAACTGTAAGAAAACCCACTGATTTCAACAAAATCTTGATTTTGCAAACACTGAAAATGAACAGAAATTTGTGCTGTAAAACTGTACAAAAAATATGCAAACTGACAGTTTTTATTCCTCAGAGGTAATAAAGTTACATTTCAACCATACAAAATGACATTTATCAAAGCCCCAGCCCCAGCTGGAGAATTCATGACTTCTAGAATACAAACAGTAAAATTCTTAATGAGACAAGCACCACAGATAAAACTGCTGCTTCAGAAATACCCTGAGCATCTGCAGTTACCCAATTAGTGATCTGGCAGGAATGTGAGCACACGTCTCCATTCAGCTCTACAGAAGAAAAATAAATATTTAATGTATGTAAACTCAGTCACTGACTGATCATTAAATATCACCCTAAAGAAACAGGAATATCTTATAATGTACTCACCCACATTTTCTCAGCTTTTCTCCACATTTTTGTGAAGATTAAGGAACAAAAGTAGGATTTAAATTAAGAGCTCCAAGTTTTCATAAAATAGCTTTGTAAGTTTATTGTCTACACCAGAGCACTGCAAATAACTATGTCTAAAATATAGTTTCTGACTGACAAAAAAAATGCACATGACTGTGAACACCCCTACATCTCCCGGCAGGGTTTTCTGGGGAGCAAGGGAAAAACATTCTTCACTTCTCTCTCTACAGTGCAATTTTGCTTCTCAGTGGAAAAGGACCACTTCACTTTCATTGCCTTTGCCCCACACTTATCCAAGAAGACATCATGAGATACAGTGGGTCAAGAAAGTGTGGAGTCAGTTCATGAACTGCAGGGCAGTTCTGCCTGCTCCCACCCAGCAACCCGCTGCAAACAACTGGAGAGCCAACACGGGCTGGATGACCTGCCCCTTCCCCGCGATGCTGTACATCTCATTACATCGTCCCGCAGCTTCTCAGAATTGCTGATCTGTGTGTCAGCTCTGCTCCTCATGAAGGGAGCTGCTGTATCATTACTAGCTTTCTGCTATGGGAAAAAAAAAAAAAAGAAAAAGATTGTAACACCCCTTCAGCATGTACATGACTCAAAAAGCTGAAGTTTTCAGGACACTGGCTTCTTACATTAAGAATAAAAAATTTATTTCTGGTGAAACAATTGGAAGCACAAAGAAGTGGTATCAGAAGGTTGCTACATACTCCTGAATCTGCTCCTGCAACCACAAGCTACCTTCACCGTACCTCACCATTCACCTCTGGAGCCTTCCTCCTGCCAGCCATGCAGAACAAGACTTGCATGAATACTCTGTGCCAGCAGATCTCATCATACAAAAAACCTACAGAAACAAAATTTTGTGCAGGTGAAATTATAACAGAGCTTGATCTTTTATTGCTAATTTTGAATGGATATTATCTTCAAAAATCACTAAGTTTTAAAAGAAAAGTCACTCTCCTATATCAGGGTATCCACATTAAGCAAAATACCCTCTACTCCTACAGCAGTGGAGCATTCATCCACCTCTTCTCATCACCAGCACCACTGCTCTCCATGGTGCACCAGCTGCAATAACTTCCTCACAATCCCAAAGGAATTTGCTACTTAAGGAATTTTTTTTGTTCATCCAGAGCACGATGATGAGCTTTTGATTAATCATACGGTGATTAATTACTTGCGCTCTTTATGGTTTGAATTCAGCTTTGCAATCAGCTTCTTGCAGCAGCATATTCCCAAGTTCTGCAGTTGGACAATTATCTGTCACTGCTTGTATACGTACCACATCCCTGTGTACATTCCTCATATGTTTAGATTACATTCTTGGAGCACTTGCACGAAAGTGGGAAAAGTTAGCCCGTTAATACATCAATACTCTGCAGTCAGCACCCTGCAAGAAGATATATTTTTAACATGTATTAAAATGTAAATGTACTTTCCACAAATGTTATTGAATTAATGGGCTGATCCAACAACTTTTGTTATAATAAATATATGTGGCTTACCTGGCCAGACAATATATTTTGAAAGCAGAGTTACCATATATAAACAAACATCTATTTTAGTTAGTTATGTGAAATATACACCTTTCTCCTTAGCATAGCTCATATTTTAAAGTAGAGACTTGTATGAGCAAATACAATAACAAAATATGCACAACTTAGGCATGTAATATGTGGGAAATACTATATGGGGGAAACACTATTTGTACCTCAAGTCCAGCCATGGCCAAGTGCCCACTAGGTACAAGCACAGGACAACAGGTCAGTCCTTCCAAGGGCAGTGGACTAGCAGCTCCAGGAAGGACAGACGTTTGTCCACATATGAGCCTGCCTGTGTCAGGTCAGACCCAAGACCATTGAGGCTGATAAATGACCATCCTCTGACAACAATGAATACCAAAAAAAAAGAGAGCCAGGATAGGGAAAATGTGTAGTGATTAAAATTTTACCCCAGTCTCCAGTAGCTTGTGGCTCAGAGCTGCTCAGCCAGAGAAGCTGATGCAGTATTTAGTTCAAGAGCCTGTTCAAGTGCAATTGGAACTCTCTCTTTTACCGGTTTGTGACATTTGCTTTAATTCCAAATGTTCTTTCTGATTAGCATGCATTTAAATATGCATGAATACTGTCTATACGCTTACCTTGTTTGGGAGCAAGGGGTGGCAGAGTGCAGGGTATCTGCTCCCATTAGTTTCTAGTAACTACAATTTTTGTGAATTACCTGTTGGAAACAACCCTTCTTTTCTTAGTATTGAAAAAACAAAACCCAAAATGGAGGTTAACAAGTATAATCCTGTTAAAGCTATTGTCTTTGTGAAATTTTAACAGAACAAATGCTTTTTACTTCATTCATGCTACTTTCCTGGTTTCGGATTGCAGAGTTGAGACCCTGCATCACCCTGAAGCTTTAAGGATTTTTATTTCACTTGTATGTAAAGCATCCCTGAGTCTTACATCGTGCCACCTTCCCCATCTCTGCCTGTTCACTTGGTGCCATTTCCCAAAGATCTGACACAGGATTTCAGCAGAGACATCGCCAGCGCAATTTTAGAAGTTTCCCTGGTAACCGTTGCTGACATCTCTAACTCAAAATTTAAGACTACAGCTCTCTGTAACACCCTTACCTGGCAAATTGCCTTGCATCAGTTGAGCTAAGGAACCTCACAAATGGCAATTCGACTTCTTCTGCTTTTCAGAGAGTTAAGGTACGTGCCCACAGACATTTCTCTTGCCTAAAGAAAGCTGCCCCCACCTTCCCCAGTCTGCGCTTAGGGCAAAAGCACAGATAAAACTCACAGAAAGTGATTCAGAGAAGGCAAAGCAAGAATGGAAAGATACAGATGCTGGAGAGAGCAGGTAAGAGACATGAGGAAAGGGAAGAGCCAGAAGCAGCAGCTTTAGAAAGTAACAGTAAACCCTGGAAACAAATGCATTTAAAGAAATTAAGAAAACAAGGAGAAAGGGAGAAATAGTATTCCTTTAATCATAGAATGGCCTGGGTCGAAAAGGACCTTAAATATCATCTAGTTTCAACTCTCCTGCTGTGGGCAGGGTTGCCAACCACTAGCCCAGGTTGCTCAAAGCCTCATCCAGCCTGGCCTTGAATGCCTCAAGGGATGGGGCATCCACAGCTTCTCTGGGCAACCTGTGCCACTGCCTCACCACCCACACAGTGAAAATTTCCCCCTAATATCCAACCTAAATCTCCCCTCTCTTAGTTTAATCTTTAATTGCTCCTTCAGTACACTTTATGGAGGATGTTCATCTCCCTCTCCAGGTCTGGAAGGGAGATAAAGTGAAAAGAGTGTCAGTGTGAGATGCTGTGGTTGGTGCCCAGTGTCCCTCAGTGCTTTACCTCTGGGCAACCTCATCTGCAAACACCACAAACCCTTCAGCTGCTTCTGTTGACGACAGGTCTCAACTAGAGAGCTGAATCTATCTCCCTTTCCAAGCAAAGTCACAGCCCAGAAGCACATCACAGTCATCTAGCAATCCCTTCCAACCATCTAGCAATCCCTTCCAACCACAGCATTTCCCACTCACAACCCCTTCCCACCAGCTCCTATCCTCTCCCAGTGCCCACCACCACCTTCTTGGTGGGCATCCATGCTGGTGAGCTGGCTCCCTCCTTTCGTTTGCTCTCATAGACAGCCAGGCCACATCTATAGCTTGCAAATCACCTCTTAAGTCATACCTTTAAGCAACAGTCCTCCCATGTGCATCTAAACCCTGCAGTCCCTTTCTCTGACCTTACTACTGTGAGCTTCCCCCCTCCTGCTCACCCCAAAGGCTCACTTTGTTCTTATACCCCGACCGTCGCCCAGCAGTGGCACTGCCCAGGGAGCTCCCTTGGGAAGGGCATTTTTGATTTTTTTTTTTATTTTGATGTTTATCCATCATCTAGCACTTTGGGATCCTGCTCCACAGTGAGGTTTTACCAGTATAGTGATCATAGGTAATGGTGACAAAGTGAAGAACGGATACTGAGAGACAAAAATAAAAGAACTAGAGGAAAAAAAGAAAATAATGCCCAAGAGTGAATATTGCCTTGTCTTCATTTTCCCAAGTACATGGGTGCACACTGGAAGACACCTCTTAGAATATATATTTTTTCCTCCTCAGCACATATTATTCCTTTGACTTTAACCCCTCAGGGACTGGAGTGTTATGTATCAGCATACAGTGTTAAAAGGCACCAGATCAAGTGTCAGGAAATTTCCTAGACAGCACCGACCAGCACCACCCCACCGCTCTGGACCTCATCTTTCCTCCCATCTTTTACAGTCAAGTTCCAGTTTCTCTAACACAGAATGTCCCTCTCTACTTGTGAAATGCTTATCATAACTGAAGCCCTATTTTTTCTTTATGGAGCCTACAACAAGAAAGAAAAAGCAATAAATAATAACAATAATACCACTAAGGCTATTATAATTTAAGAAAAGACTGAAGAATCCCTGTCAATGACCCTACATTTTACAGGAAAACCTATGGAGGGTGGTGCTCATTAAGCTGAAAAGAAAAATAGGCAATACAAAGAGACACAGGAAAGGGGAAATCCAGCTGTTTGGCCCTTACTACAGCAACAAAAAAAGCCCAACAGACGCAAAACATAGTGCCAAGCAAACACAGAAAAAAAATATTGTGTATAGAAACAGTAGAGCAGGGTGAAGGACAGACCCAGAGAGCTATAAACCATTACAAACAGCAAGTGCTGTGAGGAGTGAGTGCTGAGGTAGGGAAATACCACTGCCACAGCAGCAGCCACGAGGAAATGTGATCCGGGGGTGCACCCCTGGTGCAGAACTCACCCTAGGCAGGGTCAGAAAACAGCACTGCCAAAGTAGGTTAGCTGCAAGTGCTGCAGGGGAATGGTTAGCAGGACTGTGATGGTTAATGTGTGGGATTTTCAAAAGTATTGAGAAAGCCTTTTCTCCTCGACCACTTGAAGCTGTCCATTGTCTTTGCATCCCACGCTACTGATGATTTCATCTGCAATTCCGAATACACGAGCACAGGACTGATCAAGCTTTGCCGTGGCAGCTGAGCTCATCAGCTCTCCTGACTGCGAAGCAGGCAATGTCTTCACAGACGAACATTCCCCCTCTAAAATTTCTGAGCCATGTTCTGAGCAAGCTTTCAGCACTCTTTCAGAATCTTTTAACACATTTTTTCTTAGATGACTAAAAGGGAAAATGTGCTTTCTACTATTATTATTACATTACTGCTCCTTCTTTCCATCCGCTCCTTTATTTTCCAACTGCTTTAACATGTTTGAGAACAAGCAGTGCATAAGAGTGCAACTCGTGCTTTAACACACATTCATAAATTTAGATTTGAATTACACTGCTGGTGCCATGCTGTGCAGCTGCTGGGAGGAAACTAGGCCAGTATATAGCAGTTACTGACAGAAAAGAAGAGATTTTTCTGTAACCATACTGTCAGGTACAATTGATGGGTCAGCATCTCCGCTCTGAATATCTATGAAGAGACATAAGACCCCCTCAGCCTAGCTGCATTCTAATATTCCATAAAATGAAAACCAAACAATTTATCTCTTCCAGCAAAATCTAGTCTCACCACCTGAACTTCATCTGATATAAATCCCATGGCTGCAAAATCAGAAACACACTCATGAGCATATGAAAAATCCAAGTTTTTCAAAATACAAGTTTTTGGATTCTGTGATTCCCATGCTGTTGGACTTGCCTCTTGTTCCTCCTGCGCTAGTCTAAAACCCAGAGTAAATTTACAACAGCCTCCAGCCCCCGGAATGTGACAGCAGGCTAAGGGGGCTGCAGGTTAGGACCTGGACTAAAAGATAGCTAAGCTAGACTGTCCTTTGAACTCTGCTTGCAGATGTCATCTGTAGGGTCTAAATTTAATCTTCCTAACAGAAGTACAATCCTGCAACCTTTAAGTGACCTAGGAGGAACTTTGGCTTTTCCCCCAGAATAAAGCAGACACTTGTCAGAAGCCTTAAATCTCTGTCTGTGGTGGGGAGACGGCAGAAGAAGGTCCTCGGGGCACCCAGGTCAGACCCCATCAGAAACCACCCATGAAGATGTTAAGTACCACAGAACAAGTTCCTGGCCATGAAGTTTCTGCTGGGTGAAAGCTGTCGCTGCTGATGGAACAGCTCTGAAGTTTACCCTCCATCACCTGCATGCTTCCAGAGCTCAACATTTTCCTACCAAGCCTGATGCTGCAGGACACCACAGCTCCTATGGGTCACAAGAGTCTTCTTCCTTATTTTGTACAGCGCAGGTGACTGCAGGGACGTGGACAAGCAGCCAGTCTGACAGGGCAGAGAGGGCTGGGTCACGGAGCTCTTCCCTGTCTCCTCTTCTGAGCTGGTTCAGTGTCTTCCCATCCTTGGAGCCTGACACGCCAAGAACCTGCAGCTTTGAGTTTCTTCTGCCTTTGGCCCAGGCTTCAGCGGTGTCACTGCAGAGCTGTCACATGCAGGTACAAGAAACTCTCTTTAAAATAACACAGTCGCTCACTATTCTTCCTCACTGCTCAGCAAAACTACCTGCTAATCACAAGCTGATTATAAACTCTTCCTCAGGCTGCTGATGAACAGAGCAGCGTAACCGTGCCATTTCTCAGTGCCTGTTAGGCATGATAACAACCCAGGGCCATGCTGGAACACAAACCAGAGTCAGGAGCGCAGGCGCTGGGTTTGCAGCCAGCTGAAGGCTCCTCCCCAGCTTCTGCAGCTGCAGAGTCCAGTGCACCTCACCCTGCTGCTCACAGCAGCTCACCGTGGTGACAGAAAGGTTTCTCCTCCTGCCCAACACAGGGCTCACCTTCAAAAGCAGAGAAGGAGGCTGCGCAGGCACCCAAGAACCAAGCGGGGCAAATGCCACTGCCACAGGGAGGGAGTTAAGGCACAGCACCATCACGCCCTGCCATCTGGCCTGCCTTCCAGCTTGCACAGGAAACGTGACAAAGCTCAGCCTAAGCTTTGCTGGCCCAGGAGTTGCTCCTTCTCATAGATCCACCAGCAGCTACATCACAGCGAAGCCACGAGCAAAAATCCACTGACGTTATGGTGTGCCTAGAAACCCAAAATGAAACTGGGGCTTTATGGTGCACATCAGGAAGCATTGTTTTCCCATAAATCAATTCAGACCAAAGAGGCAGGTAAAGGGAGGGCAAAGACACTGAAATGTAAGGTGAGGCTGACACTGAAATGTAAGGTGAGGTTAAGCAGGTCAATAAAGACAATACCCAGCCTTATCGCTAGGAACCTGTACTGCTCCTCTGCCAGCCACCTCCTAATTCAATTTTTCCCCAGGGAAAATCTGTTGATGTCTCACTTGACTGGGGTGAAATCTTTAATTAACATTTGCAAATAATTTTTATATCCCCAAGTAATAGGTGCAATACAAATAGATGACATTATAAAAGAACAGCCTTCATGTCTGAATTCCTTTAGTAGTGCAGAGAAAAATTGCTCATGGAATAATTTGCCCCTTAGCAAGTCCCTTCTTTAAAGAAAATAATGAAAGACAGAATTTAAATTTCGTCTGTATTTTTGACCACAGAATATTAAATGATATTTAGCTGAAACATTTTAAAGAATGCCAGAGCCTTTCCATCTTAGCTTTACCTTTACCAAAAACAGGACAGAAGTCAGTGCTCACTGCACCAGAAGATGACCTGTTAAAGTGCAAAATCCTTCTCAGAAATGGAGCTTCAGAAAGCACTGTGCTTTGAAATAGTATCCTCCATTATGTTTTAAAGTTGCAAGTTAAACAGGATTGCACATAGCAGGTACTTCCAGCCAGCAAAGCCTAAGGACAGGCCGATTTAAAAGAACTCCAAAGAGTAACCTGCAGAGATCAGACTACTGCTAGAAAGAGATTCCTGGAGGCGTTGGGCTTTCTTTTTGAACAACTAATGGGATAGCTTTCTTGCATTCCTCCTCTATACCTAGATACAAGCAAATGGGAGACAATGACAAATGACATTCAACTTCAATATCTTTTTTTTACTATTAAAATAAATGGGTTTAGTGAATGCCTTTGGGGTTCCAGGTTCTCCGGGGCAGATTTCTGCTCTATATCACACCAGGATAAATCGGGAATAACATCAGTGAAGTCAATGGAAATATCTGGGCGCTACACAGACAATTTTGAGCAGAACTAGTTAAAACCGATCTAACTACAAGAAAAGACAAGCAGATATCTTACAACTAGTTAATGGGCGAGGAGACCACAGCAGTATGCATGCTCTGAAGAGTGCCGTTTGATCAAATTTGGCTTTATCACATGCAAGCTGGAGGCTTTAAGGCACGTAACACTGAACTATAAGCTATACCCAAAAATATATTTTTAAATAGTTTTATACAAAAAAGTGCCTTTCCTGCCCTGACATACCAGTTTATATTTCCAATAAGCATATGTATATGAATCCTGATTTATATTGTGAGTAGAATTTCAGTTTGGTGATAAGAGCCATGACCCAGGTAACTGCTAATCCCAGCTTGACTAAGCGATCTGTTGAGCTTAATTGCTCTTAACAGTTCACATCCATAAACATGGATGTTTACTACCTCTCCTCATGATACCTCTGGCTTTCTATTTAAACTGGGAAACATGTGGAGAGGCAAAACTTATCATCTGCTGTGATACACACATTGTCTGGGAAGGAACAGTGACATTTCGCATTAATGCTGGCTCACATTCACCTGCCCCAGCCTATTCTAAGTGAACTAAATTCCTCAATAACTGTCTTAAAGCCCTGCTTGACACCCTTGTGACCATGAGTCAACAGTCCTGACTCTACCGTTTGCTTCTAAAATTAAACATAATAGTAATATCTTCATTTCCAGGGCTCGCCCTTTGTGATACTCACATGGGCAGATGAAGAACTTTCAGATGTGAAAGAAGATGAGCAGGTTAAGTGTTAAGTAATATTCAAGAGTACCTTTACATCATGCACACTTATGACACTGACACTTCTTCAATTGACTATCATAGTCTTGACCTGGAGAACCTCTGTGAATTTGCAGTTTTCTTTTCATTCTGCCTTCAGCCTGCAATAGACTGCACAGACTAATGCAAGCTTGATCAACCAAAGCCACATAAATTGTAATAACACAGATTTTTAAAGCAAAAAAAATTCCTTTCTCCTCACACACTTTTTCCTGTGTACCATTATGCCTAGTACATCTTGTGCTCTGATAAGATGCATCTTTCCCACAGAGTTAATTTTGATCACCTACATTCACCCAGCTGTGTGGAAGCTTTCGAGCTTTGATACGTCAGGCTGTAACCTTGACAGAACCAGACAGCATACTGACCAGCTCAGCAGGACAGAAACATGAAACCCTAATTACGTATTAGCGACTTAAAAGGACGCCAGTTAGGAACAACCCCGTAGCTGGCAGTCAGGCCCACAGAGCAGTAGTTCATGGAACCAAATGACCAGAATATTCTACGGTTGCCTAATAATCCTCCTTTCTCAAGAGACGTTAACCCATGCTTTGGAAAAGTTCCCTGCTAACCCTTGGAGATTACCGACCAGTTTATTTCCTAAAGCAAAAGTTTCAAAGTATGAATATTTTTTTCCTCGTTCAAATCATTCTTTGATACTCATTTTCTTTTTAAGGCTTTTCAGACTCATCAAAATTTAAAAAAGCAGCTGTGCTTGGTTGAAGCTTATCATTCATCTCGTCAGGCCAGGTGCTTATGCTGTAGTCAGGACACATCACACATTTTAGAGGCAACAACAGTCCCTCTCTGCAGTCACACACTGCGGTGCACATAACAATGGAGTTAAATTACAATTACTACAGTGAAGCAACCCCCACAATGAGAAAATATTCTGGGAAATGAAACAAGCTGACACATCAGAAAGTTTCTTATTCCTTTACGTCAATGAACCCAGGTAAATGTAAACCTAAATGTAGCCTAAAATTTCTTTCATCGTGGGCACGCATCTGGTGTTTTATCAGTTTTGTGGAATACAGTGTTTTTTTCCCCTGATAACAGCTCCTCACTGATCTCTCTGGGTCAAATAAATCTCCAGAAAGCAAGATGAAGCATGCTGCTTGGCTTATATATAATTAAAAAGTTGCTGGGTTGACCTTACTTCAAAATGAACACCACAAAAACATTCTTCTCATTGAAGGATTAAACATACTAACATGGAGGCTGAAGGTTTATTTTTCCCCACAGCCACCCCCTTCCTTAAAATGCCTGTGCCACTCTGAGCAATTACTCTGCACTCAGAAAGGAGCCACGGGGGACCCTTGGGGTACCCACTCCTCTTGGAGCTGAGGCCCTTGGAAAGTGCACCAGAAAAGGTGACGTGCAAGTCTGAATTTCAACTTTACTGACTACCTATTGCATTTTATTTAAGGATTTATAAATACATGAAAGTTTTCCAGAAAATAAAACAAATGCTGCATCAATTCAGCTTCCTGCAACCTCCAACAGGATTTGATATCAACCAAACCACTTTTTTGAGAGTGCTGTAACATTCTTAAGAAAGAACAAAGCCAAGTGCTATAAAACCACCCCGGAAAGCCGAAGCACACTTTTTTCCAAGCCTTGCACCACACCAGTGTTTTCAGACACCAGCCATTTTTCTTGATTTACTAAGAATTCCCAGTTGTTTTTGCCACTCAACAATTACTTGCTCCTGGCACATTTTTTTCCCTCTTCTGCATCACAGTCAGCAACATCCCCAGACTGTAACTTTGCTTCATAGCCCTGGGCCAGTTACAAAACCATTGGATTGTTGCATTGAGAGATAAATGATTCTTGGGTAGTGAGGAGCAGAAGAGCTTGGGAAAGGCTGTCCAACTAAATAAAAACAAGCACGCACATCTTCCAGAAGTGACAATATAAAGTTTTCTTACACAGGATGAGTAGAAAGGCACTCCCAGAGAGCTTCAGCTGTGGAATGCTCCATCCACTTGCGAGCTTTATACCCAAGAACAGGCAGAAAGCATAAAGTCTGTTCCTGTAACAAAAGAGATGCTGCCAGGCGTTCCCTCTTTTTTTTTGCCAAACTAACACGAGCTAAGCCAAAAGGGAGTGTCAGAGGAGCTCTCCCAACCACATCTGGTGTGTATACTAGTCACTAAAAAATGTGGAAATTTCAAGAGCTGATTGAAGGGCTTTAAAAACAGCCTTGCAATCAAGAATAAAACAGGATAAGTGAGCTCTTTTAGGAAAGGAAAGGTGGAAAGTTAACTCAATTATTTTAACATACAGAAAAATGGTGGGAGCTTTACTCCTGCGATCCAATGGCTGGACACTCTTCTAAAAGATGCACATCCTTGGAAAAGCTGTCTCCTTTGGTGTGTTCAGGATCAGACTGCACATGCATGGGAAAGGCTATCCTGCTGGACTTTTCCTTCTTTGCAGACATAAAACACGTTCTGCCTCCAGATGAAGTTTATCTCCTCAAATCCTAATCATATACTGCCTTCTCTGTGGCACAATGGTGTATTTCTGGGATGTTTCTATACAATTCTGAAGGACCAGCTTGGACTCGTTAACGTAGGGGGGCAGAGTGGGGATGAGTACCTCACATCTCCACTGATAGAAAGGAATGGCTGCATACCAACTCAGATTTGTAGGACTAGGCTCTTTCCAGTAATAAACATCTACAAGACAGCACAGGAGAACAGGTAAAACTGGTGCAGGGATATGGTACATAATTCAATAAAATTTACATGTTCCTAACTAAAACCAGATCCCCAATACACTTAAATACGTTTATCCATTCTGCACAGCCTTTAACAGAACTCTCTAGAGAAATGCATCTCCTAGATAAATGCATTTTTTACAAATAACACTAATTCTAGTCTGACAATTTTGTGTATTTGTTTATAAGAAAATAGAACTGTTACATATTCATTAGACATGGAACAACTCTAAGTGTTGCACCACATCATCAATATTTATTTTACTCTTTTTTTTTCTCTCCTGTAAAAAGAAATACAATTTTTCAATCCATCAGTTTGCAGTACTAAAAGATAAAAAATGACAAAAATCATGATAGGTGAAAATGAAATACATAAGGCCTTAATTCAATGAATAATTTACATAATTTAGTAAAACAGGGCAGAGTCCTCTCACTGAGGTCAAGAGAAATAATCACATGCTTTAAGTTAGCTGTGTACCCATATACCTTGATGACATTTTCCACCGACTTCTGCTTGGAGAGAGGAGTAATAGAACATTACTATCTCCTGCTGCCCACTCTGTCTTTACTGGAGGTTAGCTGAGCAATGCGATAAGACATATGGCCTTCTCCTAACACAGTCTAGTTTATTTGCACAAAATTTGCACCATCAACACTTTACATGCCAGTCTGTGAACAGGACAGATGAGGTGGACACACACTCCCTTCTGCTAGCACTGCTGGGGGTCACCTCTGGCAGAGGTGCTGAGCCCAGCACCAGGAAATCATAACTAGTAAACACAGAAGTTAAAGCCAGTAATCTCTCTGTGTATGAGCAGCAGCTGGGTGAAATTAATCACCTGGACAAGAAATCAACAGTCTGCCAGTGCCCTTTGTCCAATTCGAGTATAAAGGTAAGAAGAACTGTATACAAACCAGTTGCAGCAAAGCAGCAGCCAGGTTTAATGCAATCTGGATAACACTTGACTGAAAGAGCAATCTGCATGGCAAAGATTACAGAGAATTAATCTTGTTTTCTAAATATATTTAGTATTTGGACACAATGTTCCATTTACACTGGGAATGCGTACTGTGTACCTGCAGAACTTGAAACAGTTTTGTTGACCTCTAGGAAAGGCAGCTGCAGGAAATGATTTAATACAAACATACCACTCACAAAAGAATAAGTTATGCTAAGGATTTACGACAATTCAGTATAAGCAGAACAAAACACTGTCTTTTGAAGGGCATCACAGAAGACTATCTTTTCAACTGCTGAAATGAAAATAAATGCCTTTTTTTCACATCAGCACACAGTAACAACCTCTCATGCATTTCCACATAAAAGCTTCTTAATCTTTGAAATGGTGTATTTAAGCTAATTGTTTTAAGAAACATAAAAGGTAGTAAAAATTGTGTCCTTTCTCTTTACCTTTTCTCCATTTAGAATACTTAATGTATTTTCTTACATGATTACCTAAAATGTGTTCATCTATTTCGAAAATTTAACAACTGAAATACGCATTTACCTCTTGCCATTCCTTTTCTAACACCCTCCTTTTAAGCTGCTGAAGCCACTAAAAGTAGTGTGACATCTGTGAAATGGTGTATTTTGTTTTTAATGCATGCACTCAGCTGCAGATCTGACTTCGCAGTACTTAATTCTGAAATATCTAAAATAATCCTATGTCCCACTAAAGCATTCAGGACTACATCTGCCTTATGAAAGGGACAGGGTAAGAAACAGACCAGACACACCTCATCCTTTTCAGTTCTACTTTGTTACCAGCTTTCCTGTCCTCCTAGAAGCTACACAGCATTTTTGCTCCACGCTTTCCCAAGGCCCACATGTACCTGGAAAGGAATTCAAGAGAGGATGAGAGCTCTAGGATGAACTGTCTCAAACAGTAGATAAGTTAATGGGATGCAAAGTGGAAAGGCCAAGCACAGCACTGTAACCCAAGATGAATACATCTGGTAAGAGGAAGGCTGTTTTGTTGGCTGTAAAGACATTTCTGTGCTCATACTACAAATTTCCTTGCCTCATTTCTCATCCTACTCATTCCCAGTTATTGTTAACTTCTGGGACAAGCTACATAAGCCCTTTACAGCCCACAGTTTGAGCACAGGATTGTTTCAACATCCACAACACACAGTGATGTGACATGGAAAAGTCAGGGAGAGGATGCTGCTGCTTTGATTTAACCCCACTTCTTTCAGCTAGAGGTGAGGAGGGAGGAGGATTAAAGCCCAAGACATTCACACCCATAACAAAAGTGTTAGGCTTGTCTCTGGCAGCCCTGCTAATGCTTTCTCTGAGCCATGGCAGTGTCCTCAGCGCTTCCCCAAAAACAGAATTGGAAAAAGATATGGTTTTCTTCTTGCACCATAGTCCATTTTTTGTCCCAAGCCCTGAAACCACCCCAACTACCAACTTCCTGCTCTGCCCATTTAACACCTCTATGATCTTAGCAGTTGATCTCAGGGACAGTAAGAAAAGACAAGCCACTTCACCACCCAGAGACAAACACATCCAGATGATAAAGACCAACAGAAGGAAGAGGCTTCCTCCAAAGGCCAAAGTGCCCTTGCAGAATCGCTTCACTGCTCTGCAAGCTGAAGAAGAAGGACCCGATGCACCACAAGAAACACTGGAGCCGAGCAAGGCAGCCCAGTCTGCTCCTAGCATAACAACTAGCTCAACTAAGAAAAAGTGACGGGTGATAGTAATAGGAGATTCTAGAGAGGCATGGAGGCAAGGTGCTGCTTGCCAGGGGCTCGTATTAGAGATGTGACTAAGAGGCTACTAAACTTCATGTGGCCCAACAACTATTATCCTCTACTGTTGTTTCATGTGGGCAACAGTGATATGGATGGGAGGAGCCTGAGGAGCATTAAGAAAGATTACAGAGCTCTTGGAGAGGCAGTAAAGGGCTCTGGAGCACAGGTGATTTTCTGTTTAATCCTCCCAGTTGAAGGGAAAGGGTACGAAAGGGCAGACAGAATCTAGCACATTAACAAATGGTTGCAGGAGTAGTGCCACAACCAGGGGTTTGGCTACTTAGACCATGGGGCTTGCTTCAAGAAGCCTGGTCTGCTGGGGGCTGATGGGATCCATCTGTCCAAGAGAGGGAAAAGAATCTTCGGTCGTAGGCTTGCCAGCCTCGTGAGGAAGGCTTTAAACTAATATTACTGGGGGAGGTGAGCCTTAATCCATCCCACTCTTACCACTCCAATGACAGAAAAGCCAGCAGGAAATGCCCAGAGCCTGGAAAAGGTTCACAGACTGGCATGAGGGTGGCTGGAGGGCAGCACACAGGAGGTCCAGCCTCCTTGGGAGCCCAACTTGAGTGCTTCTATACAAATGCACGTAGTATGGGGAATAAACAAGAGGAGCTGGAGATGTGTGCA
>NW_010141772.1:17098-17337 GCF_000699245.1 Pterocles gutturalis
GGCCCTCTACAGACAGATAGGAGCAGCCTCATGCTCACAAGCCCTGGTCCTCATGGGGGATTTCAACCACCCTGATATCTGTTGGAAGAACATGGCAAGCACAGGCAAGCCAGGAAGTTCCTGGAATGTGCTGATGACAACTTCCTTCTCCAAGTGATAGAGGAGCCAACCAGGAGAGGGGCTATGCTGGACCTTGTTCTCAGCAACAGCGAAGGGCTGGTGGGGAATGTAGAACTTAA
>NW_010141773.1:0-259 GCF_000699245.1 Pterocles gutturalis
TCTCCTGAGGTAAAATGGAACATCTCCCCCCGCCCACTGAACCGGCATCTGCCGGGCTGCCGTAAATCATCTATAATGCAATAAAACCCCTAGTTCCTTAGCAACTGCGGAGGTCCTCTGATAGGAGCATGAAAGAAGAATGAAAAAAAAGAAAAAAAAAAAAAATCCTTCTCCCTTCCTTGTAGGATAGCGTGAGCTAAATGTAGCGTGGCATGCCTCCTCCCCGGCGAGTTTGCAGCCAAGTGCATTGCAATTAGTG
>NW_010141773.1:298-620 GCF_000699245.1 Pterocles gutturalis
CGGGAGCCTCCTGCTTCAAGGAAGGACTTCTACAAATGTATGTCCTATCGTGCGATGCCTGCCGTAAAGGCAGGTTTGATCTGCTCCAGGAGTGTCTGAGCATGGTCTTTCTGGAACAGCTTCTTCTGCAGCATCACGGTGAAGCTAATGTCAGGGATGCCTCGGCCTGGGGGTGCTGGGGAGGGCAGGGATCGTGGCTCGTGAGAGACCCTGGTTAATGTGCGTTGGGAAAATCTGCCTAGAAGGAGGGGATACCTTACTAATATACCAGTCCCACACAAGGTTTCATCCTTCTCTCATCTTCTTTCTCTCTCCTTCATTC